>NW_009722121.1:117521-167137 GCF_000703405.1 Apaloderma vittatum | reverse complement strand
CGGAAGAGATGAACACACCAACATCACCATAGGAAAGCTCAGAGCCAATATTGCCTGCAACACAAGCAAGTGTCAGACATTCTTATACAGACAAAACCAGAACTGCGTTTTCCAAGAAACCAAAATTACTTGACCTGACCAGTGCTTTTTTGCTGCTCTTAATTCTGTTCTTATCTAAAAACACCATCATAGTGAGGTGGTAACATTCATTTACAATAGCTGTGTCATTTGAAAATTGACACCAGGCAGAAACAGCATCATCAGCTTATTTTCTCAACAGATAGCTGTAATGAGTGACCAACTGCTTTAGATGAAGGTACAAGCAAAATCTGACGTGGGCAATCATACAGAAAAACAGCCTATAGGGACATCCGCGTTCACAAGGATAAATCTACCGTATCAGTCCAAAGGTCTGTTTAGCGCAGTGTCTTATCACGGGTGGTAGTTCTCAAGAATTAGAAATTGACTTAAAGGCACAAGTGTAGTTTTTGTATTGCCATATTTTAAATATCAAAATTGGGAAAACAACTTTCCAAACAGAGACTTCCAGGTTGTGGCAAGAACAGAGAGCAAAAAGATGAGATTCTGCTGCTACAACTTCTTTCTGTGCAAAGTTGCTCCATTATTTTATTCACTCTCTCCATCTAGTTTCTTTTAGCTACATGGATTCAAACCAAACATAACTCACTCCCAAAAAAGTCAAGAGAATTTTGTGACTTCACAATTAGACACTAAAACATAAGTTTTTTCTTTTCAAGAATGTAACCTTTGCCCTCATACCAAGAGTCTGAGTTTCCAATCATTGTTGGAAATATACCATTGCAGATGAAAGAGTACGATACAGAATGCTTGAGCAGCCAATGTCTGTGAGAGTAAGTTGCAGTGCTTATCCTGGAACACACTGACCAACATAGTGAGACTTTCTGTTGTGAAACTGGTTATTGGTAACAGACGTGTGTATTCCCAACAGGTTAAGCTTTCTATTGTACAAAGCAGTAAGGCCAAAATTATAGTCTGCCTTTTAAAGGTTAATTGTTAGATGGGGAATGCATTCATCCCATGCACTGGCAGCTTGAAAAGAACCTAATTTACTAACAATTCAGATCAATGCCTAGACTTGCACTGTGTGCTGCCTCTATTTGCTTCCTAAAAGGTTAAAGAAAAAAAAACCTCTGCAATTACAGCATCTTAAGTAGGGTTTGCTCCTAAGCATCCTTCTAGCAAGAGTGACCTGCCAGGAGAGATGACTCCACTTGGCTACACAGAAGAAGATCTGGAGGTTTAAACCAAATTATCTCATCCTATTTGGCCCCATCAGTGAACTGGAAATCACACGGTGTTTCCTCTTGTTGATGTATAAATGTCACAAAGAGAGCCTGTATCTCACATTCTGGCTTATTCTGGCAGATACATGGAAGCACAGAAGGATATGAGAATGGAAATGGTTGGAAGAAATCGTAAAATTTTATAGGCAATATGCTAACATGACACACTTGCAAGCCACTGCTAAGCTGAACAGGACAAAGGAGAAAAACTGAGCCTTAGAAAGAATGGTTAAGCTATTTGGACATATTTGAGCACATATGGGAGCCCTCCTGTGAAAAGGCATGACAGTCTATATGATTTAGAGGCCAGCTTTCAATAGCACCAGCCATTCAAGAAACACTTTGCTAACCCAGCAGCTCCCACAGAGCCGTGGGAGTTCTGAGTGTGGTCGGTAGACCCATGCATCCCAATTAGTCTGCAGGCTGCGTGCACTCAGGGCCTGTGATGCCAAGATTAATTACAGTGGGTCAGTCACTGCCACCATGAAGCACTGTAGCAGGCTCCTATTGAAACACTGTGATCTGCCAAAGCACTATTTTGCAGAAAAACCCATAACAATGACCCAGGCAGTGCTGATGAAGTGCTGCTAGTCTTGGAGCAATACAGTGTTGAAAACAAATGTCATGTAACAAGACAAGTACTCATGAAATCTAGGCTTCATCCAACAAGCTTTGTGACAACTCTGTGGTGGAATGTATCGGTACCTCCTAGGACTGCAGCCACGATCATAGGCCTTACTGTCACTCATGATAACTCAAGCAAATGGGTAGACACCTACATCAGTGGCTGTAATGATGCGAAGTGAGAAGAGTTAGGAATGCCAGTTGGTAACGATTCTGTGAAGATGTGGACTTAAACCTGCATATGGGTTATTGTAGAGCAATGAATGCCTGACAGTTAGGGGCCACATGCCTTCTCCTAGTCCATAGCAAATGGGAATTAACGTGAATTAGCTCAGCACTTGTTGAAACACAGTTGAAAGCTTTTGCACCAACAGGAAACACACCCTATACTCTCAGGCTCCCAGTGTGGCATGGGTGAGTGGTGAGAAGCACTTATGTTCTTACCTGTTGCCACCAGCAGCCCAGGAGCGGTCTCTTTGCTGGAAATGCTTCCTGAAGTATATGGATTCTCTGAGAGTTGCAGATGCAAGTGTAATGAGCAAAAGGGCTGTTGACAGGAAACAAACAAAAGGCAAAAACTTTAATATGCAAGAAGTTAAATATCAGGGAAACCCTTGGCAACTACACACAGATGCTCTGATCCTTCTGAAAATGACCTCTCTGCTCTTAGTGCTGTTACAAATGGCAGCGTATGCTCATTTTCTGAATAAGTGTCATAAAAGTAGCTGAGAGCAAGAGATGCAGGAACGCTGCATTACAAAGAAGCATGTGTGTACTTGTTTTTACAAACAACACGATCTAGAGTACTTTTTCCCAGAAACTCTTATTCTGACTTAAGTTCCATAAAAAAGGTCAAGACAAGTGGTCAGAATTTTCTCTTAAAATCTATGAAGCTATAGAAAAAGCAATCTACTCAATTTACTTAACACCCAGCAGGTCAAGAGAAAAAACACAGGGAGAGTTTTATTAAGCCAGTTACTAAACTAAGAGGTCTGGAGTCATTTGTGCTTTGGAAAAGGTCTGCCACTCACCAGCTGGCAAGCTACAGGATCCCCTCTTAGATTGGTGTCTGGTGCCTGCAGCAAACGCCAGTCTCTACCCTTGTTGTAGGTAATGAAAGTCTTGATTTGGTCATCTATCTTCCTGTTAGCCAGGAATATGCCTTTGATCCCTGCTACCTAGGAAAAATGGAGAGATGAAAAAATACATCGGGAGAACAGGCCAAAAGTAAGGCCCATCTGAGCACTTTCACGAGTGGAAGGTATCTGAAATAGCAATAAAGTCATCTCAATCCAGCCTTAGAAGACTGTGAACAGCACTACAAGTACATCTTGGTGATGCCTGCACAGCTGAAAGGCCTCATGCAGTCTCTCTCTCTGGAAGGAAAACAAAGACAAGGATGTTTACAGAGAAAATCCCTAGCAAACAGCCCACTGTTGGATATCCTTGAGCACTGATGATGGGTTTGAAAGCAAAGCATGCACCGTGTCACACATGAGCTCTGTGAGCCTCAGGGTGGGGTCTGCCTCACTCCTTCCTCAGGCTGCCATAGCATGGGAGACAGCAGGTCACATCAGAAGCAGGGGGGGACATTTTGTGTTGGTCTTTTCCTGTTTCACACAAAATATGGAAATACTGAATATGCTAAAAACGCTGATGTTTTGCAAACTTGATTTCTTCACTTTCCCGTCACACCCAAATTCTGTCAAAATCAACCCAGTTGTTCCAAATGTTTTGATTTTTGTCAGGAAAAAACATTCCAGCAGAATATGGTCCTGTCAAAATGTCCCCAGAAAGATTCTGTGTTGAGTCTGGTCTCTGTTGCACAGCTGTGAAAGTGAGACAGGAAGAAGGAACTTGCTGCAAATCTGCAACTTCCCGGCAAATGCTGGGATGCAAATCCTTCTGCTCTAAAGCCCCCAGATGGCACTACCCTTTGAATGACCCTGTGAAAATCTCTAGCAGTATTTAACAGTAACGAGTCTACCATAAACAGCTGGGGAATAGAGTCTGCCCACAAATGGGTGATAATCCACGTTTAGTTTAGCTGTTTCATCACAACACAAAAATATATCTTCCCTCAGAGCCAGGAAAATACATTTAACTAAGTGAAAATAAAACATATCCTTCATACCGATCTGTGCATTATTTGTGAGTTTTCTTTCATTACCTTAAACTACCTAGATTTTTATAAACAAATTCATGATTTTGTTAAATAGGAATTATCCTGTCTGAAAAAAATAAATGTATAACCCTAACTTCTACATGTAACTGCAAAAACACTTCTCTGTGTAACAGAAGAAGGCAGCTTGCAACCATTACTAATAATATTACTTAGTTGTTAGTTTCTGGCAAAGCAGTGAGCCCTGAATCTCCGCAGATCTTCCATTCGAAGACATATCACAGACCAAAACCAGAATGTTCGGAGGAAACAAGGAACAGGAACAACTGCTCTGAACAGACCGCTGTTCTCTAGGGCTGAAAGGCCTGGCAGAAGGATGAGAACGGAAGATGCTTCAGGGTAGAAGTTACCCAGCTGTTATATCTGGGCAAAAGGCACCTATAAACTTTTGCTTATAATTCATAAACCGCTCACAAAGGAGGAATCCACATTCCCAGTCCAACAGGAAAAAACAGTATTCAGAGTCCTTCTCTAGACATCCACATTAGGATGAGAAGGATAATGTTTTTCCCTTTCGGAAATGCCACAGAGATAACCAGTCATTGACTTGAAAGCGACGAGTTGTCACACTTGCAGCAGAATGCACTGAATCTATTCCCATGTGAGTTGGCTCAGCATCAAATCCAGTAAATGCCTCTGGGCTGACTGCAAAACAAATGAAGATCCTGGAAGGCTGAGATTTACACTTGCTTCTGCTAGTAAGCAGTTGCTGTTCTTCCTAAGATGACCTTTACTACATACCTCATAAAGGTCAATGATGATATTCCCCTCTAGTCCCCGACTGCTTTTCACGTTTTCCAAGGCCAGGGTGAAGTACACCCCTCGGGTGTCTGAGATATACAGGTTGTACGTATCATTCTGGTTCCACTCTTGCACAGCTGCAAACACCTGATTCTCATCAGTGCTGATAATATGCATGTCCTGTTAAAAGAAGACAAAAGGCCTATTACTGAGGATCTCTGTATTTCTTTGCCCTTTGGGACATGCAGTAATTACCATGACTTATGAAAGAATGGAGATGGAGCATGAATTATAGGTATGTTAAACAATTTTCTGTTAGAGCAAGCCAATAAATTACGACCATTGTGACTTTTCTGCATTTCATTTTTTTAATGATCACCAGCCAGGCAAAGGGTTTTTGCTTTCTTCATTTTCGGTAGCTTCAAGGAATTTAATTCAGTTTCATTTTTTATTTATAAATTTAAAAGTCAGTTTTATCACTCACAGAAGATTCACAGCACTGGAGCCTGGAGTCCTCATAGTCACTAAATATGCTGTAGCACCAGGCTAAAAACTGTGACAATTTCCATCCCTGTGCTGAACTAACAGGCTTCTGCTTCCATCTGGTAAAGAACCAGTTTCAAAAAAACACCTAGTAGTTCACATTGATTTGAAACTGAAGTACAGGGATCAGTTTGAGCTAATGCTGGCATGGATTTTTAATAACATCCTTTTCTATTGAGAGTTCGTCCAAGATCTACCATCCCACTATATAGAGGCTACCAAATAATCTACCCACTAACTCTGCTGCTGACCAAAATATGAAGGTCCAGTAAGCGTTTCCCCATTTACTTTTAATATCAGAGAGATTTGACATCTTCTCTTTAAAGCAGTTCATTCAAATGATTTTCAGGGTAGTGATGAGTATTGAAGCACTTCATCCTTGCCACCATTGTTGAACTAACTAATACTGGTTCAGTGAAAAGCAGAATCACAGTAGTTATGTGGGACTTCATTTATCTATTTGTTTCTGTTTAAGATTTCCCCAGTGTGCCAAGGAGCCTTGATTAATTTCTTGCACTGCTTCTGCATCAAGAAACCATAATTCTGGAAGTCTCCCAAAAGACAGAGTGACCTGATTTTTGGGAAGAATATCTGGGAGAAGATCAGCTCAATATTCCCATCCTGCCTAGGAGGCAACTTAATCTTCTCTGTGAAGTATCTTGATGAAAAGTTTGGGTTGATTACATGGGACTATTTCTAATAGACTTAACATAGCCTATCAGCATGGGAATGGGGAGAAAAAAACCTGGAGCCCTAATTCTGTCCCAGTGAGTGCAATCAGTGGGAGATCTGCCACTTCCCTCGATGAAGGAAGACTAAATCAGGAAGTTTGTTCTTGTCCAACAGCTCTAATTCTTAAAAGATTAAGTACATACCCAACCTATTCCAGCAGTGTGAAAATAAAGCAGAACACCCAATGACTTCAATCTGTTTTGACCAGTTGCAGGGGAAATATTGCATTACCCTACTGCCAGCTTCACATATGTACAACTCCAGCAGAGTTCATTAATCTACAGCTGACAAGATAGTTACTTCCACACAGCAAAAATGTTCTAGTGACTAAGGGCAGCATAAACAAGCCTTCTTTACATGTGTAGAAGACTTTGCCATGACATCTAGCTTAAAAGTACTTTTGATTTTAAATGACAAAAGGATCCCTGATTTTATACTATGCAAAAATTCCAAAACAGGGTCACCAACAAATATGTCTTAAAACAGGTCAGCAACCTGTGACAGCTCAGATAACAGAGCAAGACAATCATAGGGCAGTCATTCTGTCCATTCTTTTTAATGAGAGGCAGCTTTCAAAGCCAATCCATGAGGTGGGGGCATAAATAATGTTTTCCTCCCGAAAAATCACAGAATCACAGAATGTTCAGGGTTGGAAGGGACGTCAAAAGATCATCTAGTCCAGCCCCCCTGCCAGAGCAGGATCACCTACAGTAGATTGCACAAGTACGCATCCAGGCGGGTTTCGAATGTCTCCAAAGAAGGAGACTCCACAACCTCCCTGGGCAGCCTGTGCCAGGGCTCTGTCACCTTCACAGCGAAAAAGGTTTTTCTAATGTTTTTGTGGAACCTCCTATGTTCCAGCTTGCATCCAGTGCCCCTTGTCCTACCATTGGACATCAGTGAAAAGAGCCTGGCTCCATCCTCCTGACGCACACCCTCTACATATTTATAAACATTAATAAAGTCACCCCTCAGTCTCCTCCAAGCTAAAGAGACCCAGCTCCTTCAGCCTTTCCTCATAAGGGAGATGTTCCACTCCCTTCATCATCTCTATGGCTGCGCTGGACTCTCTCAAGCAGTTCCCTGTCTCTCTTGAGCTGAGGGGCCCAGAACTGGACACAATATTCCAGATGTAGCCTCACCAGGGCAGAGGAGAGGGGGAGGAGAACCTCTCTCGACCTACTAGTTACTCCCCTTCTAATACACCCCAGGATGCCATTGGCCTTCTTGGCCATGAGGGCACATTTCTGGCTCACAGTCATCCTTCATGGCAGCAGGGTTTCCAAAAGTTGGTGTGTGGTCAGACATCCATATCCCACACCACCACCATGGAATGACAAACAAAAGAAACTGTGTTATATAGGTTATATTTTACGTACTGTGATCAACCAAAATGGGAAGAAGTTGAGGTGCAAGACTGGAAGTTTGAGATGCAAATTTCTCACAACTATGAAGTTTTCAGTTACAAGCTAAAGCAAATATGCCATATCTGCCAGACTGCAGATAGCCCACAGGCAATCAGAAAGGCTGATTAAGCTCAGAAGGTAAATTTCTCCAAAAAAACTACTTCACAATTATCTCACCAAAATTTTCACTTGCGCAAGGAAGGGGAAGGCCATTACTGTTTACTCTCAGCTGTCCATGACAGTAGCCTCAACAGTCATTCTGAGGCTCCAAAGAGCAGCAGTGGTCTCAGCCGTCCATGAAGCTACCCAGGAACCTGTATCCAGCCAAGGCACTGGAAAAGTTGGTCCCTTCTCTTTTACACAATTCCAAGCAATGACTACATTATGGAGTTTAAGTATAATTCCAGGGACATATTCTCCTTGCTGAGGCTTGCACAATTTGACCTGGTAGAAAGCTAAAGCCTGAGATGGTAAATCAAGGCACAGTTGTAGGACATGCACTAACTTCCCTCCCAGCTTTGCCAGTCAGTGTTAATCTTAGGCCATCTCAGTCATCTCCTTTGCAGCATCACACAGTGGTTCTGTGTGTCCAACAGGCTGATAAGGCACAACTTTTAAGGAGCCAAATCCACCGCTATGACTTCTTGGTGACACCCAACCACAGAACAGGGACAGAGGATCTGCTTCTTCCTGTGCTTCTCTCATTGTACCTGTTCCTTCACATTTGCTCTTTACAGAGAGAGGTAAAGATCCCAAAGCCATATTTAGGAAAGATCATTCAAGCAGGACAACAAACAGAGCTCCCTAGATATTACATGTCTGTGTTCGTAAATGGAGCACTCACCTTAGGAAGAGAGTATTTGGGCAGTTTAATCTGTGCAAAAGGCTCCCGTCTGTATGACACATAGTAGTTTGCTCTTCCACCAGCTGTCACCTGTGGAGACACCAAAAAAAGTGAGTGATGACCCTTCCAAGACACCCTGTGATGACACCTCTAAAAGGGTTTGACAATCTTTCTTTCAGATACCTTTCTTATAACCCGCACATCTGTCCCTAAAGCACTTGTCTAACTCCAAAGACATCGAAGACTTGAGAGGGCTGGAGCATTATTTATGTAAGATGTGCTATCAAACTTTCCATTTTGTCTCTCATGTTTCAGATGCAGAATGATTTTAAAATCCCAGAAAAAAGGAAAAGTGGGTATAAAGTTGAAGGTGTTGAGCAGAAAAAAGATGATCTGGTTTTACCACATGGTTCCAGCACAACCACGTTGGGTAAGTCATTTACAGTCTCTGCGCTTCTGTTCCTCTCCTGTAAGAAGAGGATACATTTTCCCTCTGCTCAGCCCTCTGTGTTTGCTCTGTAAGTCCCTTGGGGCCAGGATTGTCTTCCAACAATGTTTTTACGGTGACTAACAGAAGAGATCGACACTAGCACCATTTAATGCAAACAGTAAATGCAATTAATGTGTTCTTGGAAAGCTGAAGCTAAGCTCTTCAATGCTCTTTGTCACTATAAAACTGGTTTCATTGAAATCATACTGTCGCTGAATGAGGACACTGTGAGGAACTGATCGACATCCAAATCTGTAGTTTTATGGACTGAATGAGCTGTAAAGGGTGCACATCAATGCCATGCACCATGAGACCTAACCTTAATAATTTGGAAAATATGAGACTTAAAACCTGTCACTGGTCACTCTTGCTCTAGGTGTTCCTTTTGGCACCATTTCAGACCTGGCTAAAAAAAAGGCTTACACTGGTGTATTTCTTACGTTCTGCTGTTTTGGCAGTCTTGCAGGTTTTAAGATAAAGCAATATACAAAGCACTTCTCTATTATGTGTACTGTCATCTGTTGCTTAAGAAGCCAACTTCAGAAATTTTCCAATAAAGCTAACAGAGAGGTCCTAGACTCTCTCCTAGACATACTTCCTTTTATCTGACAGTGATATTTTAGAATGAGCTTACATGGAATATTGCTATAGCATCAATTATATTCTCAGCAATGATATCACCTCTAGATAGTGGCTTTCCTCCCTAGAGAAGCTGTCATTCGAAGGACATAATATTACTGGTCATGAAATTTCCTATCTAATCAACTCAAGATAAGGCTTTCATATTGACAGTTTGAAGAACTGGAAAGAAAGGAAGGTTTCAAAGTAGGACAGGCTTCTACACTAAGACTTCCCCTTTGTTTCTACATTTTAACTTGTAATGTTATCACAGGTGCATTTAGCACTCCCCCCTCAAAAAACCCCAAACAAACACCATCATTATACTACACAACACATAAGAAGGCAGAAGAATGACCCGTATCACAGCAAATAAACTCTACAGAGATTACATATAGCTAAAGTATGGGGAAACAGACATGAAAATCTGAAGCAATTTGCCTGTGGTCTCAAAATAAGCCAGTGGCAAAGACAGGGAGAGAACAGGACTCATTTGACTCTCACTTCATGTAAAGTGCACTTTGGATTGGCACAGCAGTATTTCGGGGTCCTGCTCTCCAGATGTGAGGATGGTGGAAAGGCTTTGAGTGTTATTTCTGAAGGATATATCTTTCCAATCTAATATTAACACATCAAAATCAAGTTCTCGGAGGAAACAACAGACTACCCAGTTGATTTACGCTTAATCCAACTCCAAGGCAAAAATTCACATTTGCCGTAATTGTATCTATCAGCTGTACGAGCATTGCTCAAAGGATCCTACACTTCTAGATCATATTACCTAAATAGCATGGGGAGTATTTAAACATCCCCTCTCCGTGATATTTCTGACCTCCAGAAGATTCAAATTCTCAAATGATATAACTCAGCTATGTGAACTCATTCTACACCAGATCATTATTTGTAGCAGAGTCCAGATAGACTTGAGATGTCCAGTCACTACTTGGCGAGGGCCTTAGGTTCATTATCTGCCTCTTCTGGTGGGCTCAGACATGATCATCAACTCATCTTTAAGATGCAGACACGAATATTTACATATTTTGTAAATTATGTGATGCTTACTTAACAAGTAAGAGTGCAACAATCTCCGAGTTAATCACATGAACACAGAGTGGCAGAAATACCAATGGGTGATCAGATTCGCTCCTCTGTGCCAAATTAGGATCTAATCCAAGTCTGCCACACTCAAAAGATTTTTACATAGGTTTTTTGGCTGCAAACTGGTACCTGGTGGCTTTCTTTTTATTCAGAATTTTTCTTTGTCTGTTTTTTTTAAGACAGAACAGTAAGATTCACACACTGTTGAAGTTCACTATGCATTAGCTAAAGTCCCTTTCAGTCCTCTACATGGACTAGGTCACCCTGACAAAGGTTTAGAAATAGGTATCTTTGTGGTTTTACAGTTTTTCTGAGCCAGTTATTATGAAGCCACCCACAATTCTGTTGGCAGGAGTTATGTGAAGCTTTTCCCTGCCAGGACCTCATCTTTGTATGATTTACATGCACAGTTATAACAGTTCCAAAAAATGATCAAGCCTTCAATAAAGTTTTGGCAAGCACTGTGGCAGAGAATGAATTTTGGAAGCCCCAACTTAATTTATTTTGATGAACTTTTCCTTTTCCTATAAGCAAACTCTCCAATACTGTAAATCCCAGAGATTATGATAGTGTTTTGCCCTCTAATGCCTCCTTTTAGTTCACATTTGATGAATGTCACCCAGTTATTAGCTGTGAGCTCATATGTCATGCTCAGTACAGAATTAGTTGGGTTTGCCTTTTTCCTCCTCCTATGCTAATGACTGGTTTGTTAATCTGCTTTTCTGGATTTCTACTTTATGAGTTTAATTAGGCTTCTGGCCAGAGGAAATGATTCCATTGGACAAATGTATTTGTCATCAAACACATCTGTCTTTCCTAACCTGTGTTCTTTCTTCCTCCCTCCCTTTACGACCTAAAAGTTTTCTTCCATACTTACACAATTTGTTTCAAGAAAAAAGTCTGGTCCCACATCAATCGAAACTTAAAAACAGAAACATGAGAAGGCCCTGAAAGTTTCAAGTATGATGGCTCATCGCTGCTCCTGACTTGCAATGGGACTGAGTGTATCAAACACAGAAGACAACAAATATGTCCACAAGGCTGCAGAGAATTATAGAAAATTCTGTCATCTCTATAATTTCAGTGACATGTCTAGAAACAGACTAAACCATTTCTCAAGTTAATTACTGAATATGAGTCTTTAATGGCAGTTTTTTCTTCTTTTTAGTTTTCTTTAGAAGTTTCTCAGTTTGGAAGTTTCTTCAGTTTGACGAAGAGGAGGCTGAAGGGGGGATCTCATCATGATCTACAATTACTTGAAAGGACATTGCAGAGAGGTTGGTGCTGGACTCTTCTCACAGGTAATTAGGGACAGAACCAGGGGGAATGGTTGCAAGTTGCAACAGGGCAAGTTTAGGCTGGACAGTAGGAAGAAATTCTTCACGGGAAGAGTGGTCAGACACTGGAACAGACTGCCTAGGGAGGTGGTTGAGTCGCCATCCCTGGATGTGTTCAAGTGTCATTTAGATGTGGTGTTGGGTGATATGGTTTAGGGGTGACCTTGTAGTGTAGGGTCAATGGTTGGACTTGATGATCCCAAGGGTCTTTTCCAACCTGAATTGTTCTATGATTCTATGATTCTCTCAACCAAAAAAAAAAAAAACCCACATCACCTAAAAGAGTTTGGAAAGTAAGAAGAAAGAGTCATAAGGTCCCACAATGTAAAGATACCTTAGATGACACCAGAAATGTAGCCCACAATGTACAGGTTTTATTCCCATCTTCCCAGCTAGCTGATGCTGGGACTCAAAATTTCCAACGTAAGGCACGTATTGATGAAATAAACATGGAACTACTAAATATCTGAAATGACCCTGGGCTAAGCAAGACACCATCTGCCTCCTGCTGCTCGAAGAACTCGCAGAAAGTCTAAAGGAACATGCACTGACACTGACAATGAAACACCATATACAAGAGACACAGCCTTGGTGGAGAAACAGTGACAGCGTGCAGATAGCAGATGCTTCCAAAGCTAATGCTTTAGCCATTGCTAAAAGAGAATGAAGGGCTCTTTTCTGTACAGCTTGTCAGCCTGGGCAGAGAACCATCACGTGGCACTTCACAGTTATTGGAAGAGGTCATCTACTTTTTACGCTGTTGATAATGTTCAAAGCAAAGGACAGCATAGCACAGATCAACTCACATGACCAGACATGTTTAGTCATTTGTGATTCCCGTAATTTACCTGCCATTTTAAGCATAGTAAATGGCAACTCAGACCATTAGGGAACCAAATTTTAAACTTCCTTATGAACAGTAAGTAGCTGATAGTACATAGACAATGTCATTTTCAAACAACCCCTCACTTTTTTTCCTCTGCTTGTAGTCTTCCCTCCTTCCTGGTAACACAAAATGAGTTGATAAAAGTCAAAAGTTGAGAAACACTTTATCACTACTGTAACAGCATCTTGGATCTGTGTTGTGAACACCCATAGGGTGCCCTGGCATCCTTCCCCACTGCATTGTAACTTGACCTACCTTCTTGTGGCCTAAAATCTCCTAAATTGAACTGTGGATTAAAGCATGGAGGAGTGATGACAAATTAAGCAGACAGGCTGCTCCACTTCCACTTTTAGTGAGAGAATTTGATGTTCTTCAGAGACAGTTCTGGTGTGGGCCCTGCACAGTTTTGCCAGAAGGAGGATTGAAAAATTGTGCCTCCTTTCCCAAGCCTAATCCCAGTCACAAGAAATTTAGAAAATGAGGAAGAACACATCTGCACGAGCCTAGTATAATATTCTCCCTTCTTGATTAGCCACCATGGTTAGGACAAATCATCTTCCAGATATTTCTGTGTGCTGAGGTTCTCCACTGCCCCTGCATAAATCACACCATGGTAAGGCACCATCTAGTCTGAATTATCTCCCTGTGGCTTTCATTAATATCATATCTTCTACACCGTCATTAAACCAATATGCAATTACCTGAGCATGAGCTGGTTCACTTTAGCTTGGAGAGGAGAAGGCTGAGGGGTAACCTCATTAATGTTTATAAATGTGTCAAGGGGGAGTGTCAGGAGGACAGAGCCAGGCTCTTTTCAGCGACATCCAATGACAGGACAAGGGGCAATGGGTACAAGCTGGAACATAGGAGGTTCCACAAAAACATTAGAAAAGCTTTTTCACTGTGAGGGTGACAGAGCACTGGCACAGGCTGCCCAGGGAGGTTGTGGAGTCTCCTTCTCTGGAGACATTCAAAGCCCGCCTGGACGCGTTTCTGTGTGACCTACTGTAGGTGATCCTGCTCTGGTGGGGGGGCTGGACTACATGATCTTTTGAGGTCCCTTCCAACCCCCTAACATTCTGTGATTCTGTTATGCCACAGAGACATACAGAGTAGTGTTTTCTGTGCACAAAGCACCCTCCCGCTGCCTGGTAAATTCAGCAGACTTTAAAAACACACCACGCTTTAGAGAATTAGACCCATCAGTGAAAATCTGCTAAAACAAAGGAGCATTTATTATCCTGGTCCAGCCCCTGTCACTTTTCACTCCCCTCAGAGCTATAATGACACAGCTACAGGACAAAGGAATCTTGGCTGAAAATATTGCACTTATTTTAAAAGCAACTCCTGCAGAAAATGTGCATAGTGACACGAAAACATGAGCCACATTGGAGCTGCAAATGCATATGACCCACACAGAAACTAATGTAGGAGAAGAACATAATTGTACACATTAAATCTCCTTTTGAAGGATTTCATAGGAAACACGTGAGTCTGCCAAGGTAATCCTTTACATCTTCAGCTGCAGACACCACTGATAAATCAGACAACATGAGGGTAGAGGAGAGACCGATAAAAGAAAACAAAGCACAAGAAGCTCTAGAAATAAAATGAATATAAAGGAAAACCTTAATAACTTTTTTATCAACAGATATTTAGTTTCAAATCTGGTATTTGGCACAACAAAGATGAAACAGTGCTAGAAATGGATGAAAAGCACCCAGCGGTGAAGAGGCAAGTAGCTAACTGCTTACTGCTTGCCTTGCTTTAAGAAGAGCTTTTAACTAGCACTCAGGACGCAATTCCTTTCTTCTCTATGGATTAATTTCCCCCACTGGAGTGCTGTCCAGCATTTTAAATAGGGGCAAGAAAAGATCAGCTGTAGCAGGCATTATTCACCAGTAAAACAGGTGTAATCGTGTTCATCATTTAAACGTCTTCATCCTATTAGTTTCATAATACGCTTTTAATGATTTCTTCAATAAAAGGCTCAAACACCAAACCCTACAAGTTGAAGAGTGCTCCATTGTCCCGCCAAGCTGTTTTATCTACCATCGATTGCAAAGATAAAAATCAATCGTAGCTAAGCAGGGTGAAGTTAAAAATAAATTGCGTGGATTGATTTCTGTTAAGACCTTTGGCTCCTAGTTAAAAAATGCAGGAAAGAAATTTATATTTGAACATGGTGTATTTAGCACCTATGAAAATAAAGAGAAGGCTCTAGACTGGGAAATCAAAGTTTAATTTCTTCCTTCCTATCTTGTTCCACTGCTGAGAAGTTTCACATAAAAAAAATAAAAATCACCTTTTTCCTTTTTTTCCTGAGAAAATTTACTACTTATTTAAGTTGTTAAATTGACAGCTTGAGAACTGAGGTCAGTAATCCGTATAAATTGGCATAATTTCAGTTGTGGCTGCTGGTTGAAGTCTGCTCACCTGATAACTGACTTAGATTCAGCAAATATGCTCATTTAACCTAGCCTTAAATACCAGATAACCTTGAAATATACACTTATGTCCTACTAAATATAAGTTCATCCAAATTTTCCTAAACAACCACAGTTACAACCAGTAACAGTAATATACTACTTCTCTAAGTTTAGACATATTTAGCTTATAGGATTAGAACTTTTTTGTCCCTCCACCCCATTTCTAAAGCTATAAATAATAGATATTTTTCTTTTTACTGAGCCTGAAAAAAAATTTTCTCATAAATATATCCACTTTGATAAAAATGGAATGTGATACAGCTGAAAAAAAAAAAGAGACTTTCTACAAAAGCCATTTTCTATCAAATGACTTCAGCTGAAATTTTTGGACACATTCCAACATGACTCCAGGCATCCCAAAAAGGCAATATCATC
The DNA here is from genome assembly GCF_000703405.1 of Apaloderma vittatum. Lineage (NCBI taxonomy): Eukaryota > Metazoa > Chordata > Aves > Trogoniformes > Trogonidae > Apaloderma > Apaloderma vittatum. Next base: position 151,447 of record NW_009722121.1, on the reverse strand, counting down.
CACAGGTTCTACAAGAAGCTATCAGTTATTTTGGGTGAATACTGGCATCTGCATATGTTCTAAAGAGACTTTCTGATGTCAGAGAAGATTGAATTGGTTCAACAGCCTTTGGCAGAAGTGTTTGCTCCTCTAAGCCAGAGGAACTACTCAGATGTGTATCGTAAGAGTCCCACTTAGCTGTACCACACAACAACATCTGGAGAAACTCTGGGTTGGTTTGTTCTCACTTACGCTACTGAGCAGGCTGAGATGCTGCCCTGCTGTGCAACTCTGAATTAAGCAAAAGTCTTCCAAGTGCAAAATTACTTCAGAGGTGAAGAAGAGCCAAACACATGATGAGTATCAAAGAGCATTTTGACTTAAACTTTTCACTTGCCGCATGGAACTCCTCCCATCTATAAGAACTGCAGCTGTTCTCACTCTGCTGCATGTGCAAGCTGCGAGTAATCACCATCCCCTGCTCCTAAATGGCAATGCCACAGACCCCGTCACATCCAAGAGCATAAACCACAGCCAAGACTCTCTCTGTCTTCCCAACTCGCCTCAGGCTCCTTTCTTCCTTCATCACATCAACCTTAAAAAAAGGGCAACCATCAGAGCAGCTTATCAATTTCAGCCTGTAGTTAAACACCTTGATAAATTATACCACAGGAGTGGAAAAAGGAAGGGGCACTCGTGTTCTCACTCTTTAAAGGCCTCGGAAAGTGATAATGTACTGCCTCTCAGCATGCCTCTCTGCTTAATGGCGCAAAGAACTTCCCATTTAAAGTGGAAATTGAGCAGATTCTGAAGCAAACAGACAGCCCTTTTCAATCAGAGCTTGCAGGTGCAGTTCCTTGGTAAGACCACCAGTCACTGGCAGAGCTGAGAGTGTTTATGTCCAAAGGCATTTGTTTGGCGGGGTAGACGAAACAGGCATCACCTCCAAATTCAAAGCAGGTATTGGCTCCTAAATCTTAGAGGAGTCTTCCATGCACAATATTTCAGATCAACTTCAGCTGCACTCTGTTGGGATAGCAGAATATGCACTATTCCAGAGAAAAATAAAGACATAAAAAGCAATCAAGCTAGATATTGATTGCCCATCCATACATCTCTCCATTGACTTACATAAAAGCCAAAGTTACCCTGAGGGTCTCCATGTGCTGACAGAGACAGAAGCTTAAGGGAGCAATGGGGACAGTGTTAACTGTATGCTGAACTAGGCTGGTATGACCTCTGGGAAGAAAGTCACACACTGAAGGGTTTACACAAGAAAAATACAAGAAGATTAATAAAGGGAGGAAACATGTTTTGTGAGACCTACATCTATAGCTGGGGAAAAAAATAGAAAGGACAATTTTCAGGGACCAAATCTTTCCTCAAGTCCCTTAGGATCTCCAGAGTATGCCCAAAGCTTATCTGTCCCTTTTCTAACTCTATCAACTTCAATCTCATAAAAAAATACCATCTCTCCTTGTAAACTTTCATTATTACTGTCCCTCTCATGATACCTAGGGTTCCATGTGAAAACAGAGTCCTTACGTGGGTCTGCACCAGGGTGTTGTCATCAGTCCCCACTAGCAGCCAGGCTCATCCAACTCGGGACTCCAGCCACCAGCAAAACCACTGAGCATGTGAGACAGCATGCACGTAATCTTTGGGTAACTGGGAACAACCACTTTAACTTTGTAATAATTAGCTCCCTATGGCAGCTGTAGGTTTGTCTACAAGAATGTTGCTTTCTGCAGAAAGGAGTGTCCCAGAGCAAAGCTGATTTTCAGTAAACTCCCTGCTGTATTTATAGCCCCTTAGCAGTTCTCAGACCAGCACAAACAAGCAATACCGCACTGAGACTTTTTTGTCCAGACTCTCCTCACTCCCTGCAATAAGTGATTACATTTGCTCACGCTTTCTTACATTTTCAATGGAGAGTTTTCATCTGTTGGCAGAAAAATGTGCACAAATCATACCTGCTCTTCTCTTTAGCTTTTAAAAAACTAAGCAGCACTTACGTTTGTTATGTTATGTTTGGTATGTTGTTATATGTTTCTCTCCAATGTTTTCTCACTCAAGATGGAACTTTCTGAAAAACAATCCTCATTTTCCTTTAAGTCTATTACATTTTAGACTCTTTTCAGCAACTTGAGCAATTCCATTAGAAACTCTGATACAAGACTTCCTTGAAAAAAATATTTTCCCCAGAACTCCTCCTGTGATTTATTTTTACCAGAGATATTCTCCAAAATATCAATAAATCAGATTCATACATAAAACAAAATATTATCCCTGACCCCTCGGTCTTATAACGTAGGCTGTGCACATGATAATACTGTAGCAGGTCAGGTAATTGTCAGGAAGTCAAATTTTACAGGCAGTTGCAGGCTACCTCTGTACCTAAGTTTAGAAAGTGATACTGTCTCAACAGTGAGTACACAAAGGCAAAGGTAGGGAACAGCTACAGAGAATGGCCCATTACAGCTGTAGAGAAAGTATGGGCTCCACTACTGCACACCTATATAATTGAACACAGCTGACGCTGACCTTAATGGCAAAATTGCTCATCAAATTGGCTCCTTTTTGGTGCAGTAAATAAATTTAGACATACTCCAAGGTTTTCTCACCAATAAATGACCTGTTCTGCAAGCTGTATGAATTTTAAGTGCTAGCCACGAAGGAAGATGATGATACTAGCTCCTGGCTACATCAGAACAATCCTGCAAACCGAATGAAAACTTATAGGCACAACAGAGGACAGGACTTTCTCTTAATGTATCAATTTATGCAGAATTATCCAATCTTAGATGTGTGCTAGGCATCCTTAAATAACTATTGATCAATCAAATAGAAAGTCAATCAATAAATTCAGAGTGATCACATACTGTTTTATTCATAAGAATTCTACCTACTGATTCTTAGTGGCTATTTCTTCCTTCTTCATTACCTTTTGCATTTTTCATCATGCACTATGTTATTTATCATCTTTGCCTGGTAACCAGTCCCAGTCTTTTCAAACTCTCTTCATGGGCAAGTTTTTTCAATCACAGGATTATTCTCTTTTTTTCTTTTTTTTTGCACTGCAATTCTGCAAGATCCTTTCAGAATTGCTGCACGATAGCATTCCACATGATAAGGAATCACTGATTCTTAATGGCACAATTACACCTTCTGTACTCTTCTTTTCCCTACCCATTATGCACCATAGTAACACGTTTACTTTGAGTGCAGTTACACAGGTTAATGCTTCCCAAGAATCTTACACTTCAGATCTGTTCATCAACTTGATTAAAATGGATATTCACTAGCAAATAACTGTATGGAGGCAAACTAAAACATTGATATCAATTGCTAGGATTCATCTTTCCTAATTTTAGCTGTCAAAAAGTTAAGGGTCTTCTTTAAGCTATGCCTAGGCTTCTTCTAATATGAAAGAGGAGTATTCAGAGTGAGTCCTATCTCATCCTGCAGTAGGTGCAACAAGAGAAGATAAATTACACCTGAAGGTTTTGAACTCTTCACTCACTGTAGGAGAACACAGACTACTGGTTTGGACTAAAAATCTACTGTTTTCATGCCAGAAGTTAAGAAAACTTAGTTTCTCTCTCTACTCCAAGACATTACTTCTGATTTTTTCCAGCACAGACACATCAGAACTCATGCCCGCATCCTTTATGCAGCTATTAAACCTGACCAGGTTCTTAACATTTAATTTTATATTTATTTATTCATCTCTGTCTAATATTTGAAATTCAAAAGAGCTGGCTCCTGTATTTTTGTCCAAGAATATCCAGACAGAACGATACGCATGAGACACTGTACATATAGTCAATCCGACGCATCCCATAATAGGTAGCCACATTATATGGCTTGTGAGACTAATACATCCAGGACATATCAGCACTCCTACATATGTACCAAGCAAACACTGCATAGCCCATTGGCCATATGCTGGACACAGTGGATTTAACACACCTTCAGCTCAGAGAGGTGTGTGTTGTGAATCTGAAGCATTACTCGAGTACTACATGGACTCAAGCCACACCCAGTTTCTGCAGCCTCTTACAACAGGCTGCTGGACAGTCAGAAATCCTGCCAAGAGTGATACAAAAAAAGAGGGAAAGTGATAGACAACTTGTGAAAGGGAGATCTCCTGCTCAAAGTAGCAGAAATGTTCAGTGTGCATATTTAACATTTTTTTAAAGGGTGGGTGCAAGATTTTCACTGTGAACAGCCATTAAGCTATAATAAAACATTGCTAAAGATAGTCAAGGCACTTCAAGTATTACATATACATATATCCATGTGTTTGTATACACACACATTTTTGTTAGTCTTGAAGCAATTAGCAGATATTAGCTTGTGCCACTCACTGCTAATTTGAGGCAGAGGGATGCACACAACAGGCAGATGTCCTCACTGTGAGCCCAAGTTTCTAAACAGAAGAGCTGCCTTCTAACACAGGTGGGAGCTGTGGAAGGAGAAATGTCTGTAGGGTCTCATGCTTCCCTTAAAGAATTGGATGTCCCAGAATACTCTCAGCCACAGACATAAACCGCCAGATCAAGAGAGTCTTTCTAAAATACTCCTTTGAGAGTAGAGCATTTACCAATTGGAAAGCCATTGCCTCTAGTCAAATTACAACTTACTAAGTTGCAAAAGCTACATTCTTAGTGTTTTCTAGCAGCAGGTCTCCCCATGATGCCAAAGAACACAGCAGGAGGCTGCGTTTCACGGGGAAATGAGGGGAGCTGTGCCTCCCATAGTAATCAGTCATCTCCAGAGTAGCAGCCTCCACTACTCACAGGAGGGGAATTCTGCCAATGTTACTCAAGTGCACACAGTTTCTATATTGCACTCCTCCCAGGTCATATGGATCCAGTCCTCCACCTAATCACGGCACAGAATTATCAACCTTCCCATCTAAACTCCCATTGCTAAGAAAATTCTACAATAAAGACAGCAGAACTTCCTAATAATTTGAATATATTCAAGAAAAATGTTCCCTAAGAAAGTAAAATAGAATCTTAATGTAACCCAGTCTTGCTTCGAAAGGGAAGCACACGTCTTTTCTGTATCATCTGGATCCAAGCTCCAATTCACCCCATCTCAGTCCTCCTCTTCAGCATTAGTGATGAGCAGTTACATCATCATGTCTGTAACCTCTGTGTCTTCTGAGCTTTCTACAATCTGGAATCTCTTCAGCCCAGCCCACAATTTTCATGCAAACGGCACATCTTCAGAATGTGTTCTTCCATATCATTCTCACACTTCCACAGGTATGAAATGGGGAGAGATGGCTTTGTTCCATCCAGCCCACGTATTCTCAAAAATGTTAAAAACAAGTAGTTTCTTGTCCATTTTCTGTCACTTCCACCTCAACTCCAAAATTATCATCAATTAGCTGAAAAATTTACAACCATCTTCTACTCTGAAGTTGCTCTATAACAACTTTTTCTAATATCTCTGCTATTTCACCTCCTACTGCAAAGCTCTGTTTGCTCCATTAGCATTACTTGACTGTCAAATCAGCATAAACCTTTCCATTTGTTAAAATACATGTCTCCTTTGTTCTTCTCTGTTCTTTCCAATTCACCACTAGCTTCTTTATATTTTCCAGGTAGTCACAACACTAGCAAGTTAGAGCTTCTGTGAAACTCATGGACCCTTATTAATACTGATGAATGAACTTTCAAGTTATATTAGATCATCATGAGACAAGTGATGAGCAGAGACATCAACTGTTTTGCTCCACACTGCAGAGCCAGTCTATAGCAGGCAGGTATACGCTCCTCGCTCTTACGACTTGCAGTCCTATGCACTTCTTCTAAGAATACGCGTCTTCTCTTGCACTGAAGAAACACCTTATGCAGGTAAAATTCATGTCACATTTGTCTCAAGCCAACATACCTCGATGAAGATATATTCATCCTGAACAACAAGGGAGCTGACGTCAATGGAGCGCGAAAATGGCCCACTCCTTTTGGTCTCTGAGCACTCTTGGATCCGACAGGTCAAATAGTGGGTACCTGTAATAGGAGAATATGTACACATGACAAAATGCCCAGGTAGGAGCCTGTTGTCTACAAATGTCATCAGCAGCTCTAAAGAAGTTCTCTGACAGAAAGTCTTAACCTTGTTTCCAACTAGATAGATGTTATTGAGTGATCTGCCTCAAGCCTTTAAAACTGTAACTGCTCCCTGGAGTCAGGAATTCATCATATTTGCACACCCACCATTCCCTTCCCTATTGTGCAGATATCCCTTAGAAGACTGGAGTTCAAACCATAAACAGAGGATGCAAATCATAAATGCATCAGAAAACTGATGATGAGACCATATGGAGCAGAAAAAAAAGAAGTTATCAATTCCACTACCCTGCTGGCAGTTATATCCCCATCCTCCCCCTGAAATATCCTAGCCTTGATGACTGATTTTAATTGTGGTAGTAACACACGAGGAGGAAAAAAAAAAAAAAAAGGCCAAAGCAGCTTCATAAAGTTTAACTTATTTTGCTGTGACAATGACAACCAACTCCCAACTCAGTCTAGATATGAAAACACCATGGGCGTGAAATAGCATGCGTAGCTGAGTCCCAACAGTAGTTATATGCACCACCAGAGGCTTCAAATGCTTCTGTCTAGAAACAAGATGAGAAGACCATCACACTAATGGGATACCTTGTCAGTCCTTGACATTGCTTGAGAGAAGGAACAGCATTGGGAGAAGAACATGAAGAAGATAAAAGGCAAAGGTAGACATACAGAAAGTTCCTTGGAGCGGCAAGAAGAGATGTGCTCACCTCCAGCTAGTTGGCAGGGGTTATAGGGGATTACGCATTATTTCACTCGGACTAGGAAAGGATCTCATGAAAGGGAACAATCAAGGCACTGTGCGTCTGGATGTACGTAATCTAAATATGCCATCTCTGCCTTTCAACTGCTCTTCTGAAAACTGCAAATTATGGGAAAAAGAAAATACAACTGAGATGGTGGCTGCTATAGTAAAAGGGTCATATCTTTTACACTGTGGCACTTCTACAGGCTTCTTAGATATATACACTTGTTTGTTTTTCTACAAAAGAAGAGGGTAGATCAACAATGAAGAAAATAGCGAGTCTATAAAGCCTGGGGTGAGGCTAGTGCAGTGATTTCAGTTCACAATTGCACCTTTTAACAAGGATCTTATCAAATTGAGGCCAAAAGGATAAGAGAGAAGTTTAAAAGTACAGTAACTACCCGAGAAAGCTGCTTACAGGAATCTTCATCACACAAAACCTGCTATTGTCCTTAGTCTGTGCCCTTCCAGTGACAGCAAAATGTGGTTCAGTGGAAAGCATTGGAGGGCAAGACTGAAATCCTCTGACACTCAGCTAAATGCCTTCTCAGGTTCAAATATAAGGTTCACAAACTGGTAGTTTCCCCTTCCATAGCCTTATCCACCAACAGGCTCTTAAGAATGCAAAAGAATGCAAGTCAGAGTCACTGATGACAAGAGTAGCATTTTAAAAGATTTTGTCTAAGAGAAGTCACAAATCACAACCAAGCTTTAATGCCCAATTGCATAACTGAAAGTCCATGTTTAAAGGCTGGAGAACTGGTCCGGGATTGAGGCACTGGGAATTCCAGGTTAATAAAGGCTACATGGCTGATTCAGAGCAGTTGCATAGGTGTGGTAATGAAAATGTAGTCCCACTGATGATGCTAAAGCAGCAGAAACTGTTGCTGGTGCTAGCTTAGAGTTTCTGGAAGTAAGTAAAGTGTATGGTGAAAAATAGCCGACCTAGAGACAGTGCGAAGTAACTGGAGTATGGAAGTTGTGCTTTCTCCCAGCAAAAAAATACCAGCTGCGGTAGAGAGATCTGAGTCTCAAGGGGGATATATTATGGTTCTTCATCAACTTACACATACAGTCCAGTGCTGTTATTTACTTCCTCACCATGGAATCTAAGACATCTTTGTGATGGCTAAAAGCAACTTCTCAGAAAACAAGAGGGTCTTATATACTGTCATGCTACTCAAAGAGCTCAACAGCCTTGACTTCTTGTCTGAGGTAGCACCAAAATTAGGCAGAACAAGGATGAGAGGTCAGGAACTCTATTTTTAGAAGCTCATTCCCTCCGGTATGTTCTCCCACACAGTCGCCTAGATATTCTTATCCCTCTAAAATGGGTATAATTTGCTGCTGCTGAGTGACAGAATGGGAAGAGGAATAAAAACCTGTCACAAATAAATGCAAATAAATCACAAGTGTTGACATGACAACTAGCTTCTTGCCTATTGGGAAATGTGTCATTTTGAGTGTGTTACACCAGCAATCAAATATACTCAAAAAATGGGTCCTGATTAAAATTCAGAGGAAGTTGGTGGCAGAGAAGGGAGGTAGTTCACTACCTATTTTCCATTTAGTCTCTTGCTTTTTTATTTTCATGTATTTTACAACACAAGGCCTATAAAAAAACATAGACAGAAAAAACTATCTTCAAATCTGTCTGCCCTTGGACACCGAAACAAGTTCAAGTCTTGCTTTTTTTCCTACTGTCTCACAGATAAACGAAAAATAACTCCCTTTAATAAATGTTACAAAATTAGGTAAAAAATATGATAGCACCTAGCTTACATTTGTGTGTGACTGGAAGAAAGAAATAACCAACCTCAAGTCCCTGCTCAAGTTTCTTGAAGGGCATGATCTGATCCCCTCTTTAGCTATTAGCATATCTTCCCCTATGTAGAAAATACAGGGCCCCTCAACAGAAAAGTCAATTGAGACAGAAGGGGACATCTAAACTTTCAAGCTGTTGTCTCCCTCTTCCCTGAAAGGAGTTTTCAGCTCTGTTTTGCACAGCCACAAGGGAAAAAGACAACAACTCAGAGCAGGAGGTGACATGTGCCCATGCCATGCCTTTAAAACCTTCCTTACCTTTCACTGGGAGATGTGTGCCTCAGGAGAGGTTACCTTCTATCTGGACATTATTTCCAATTTCTATATTGCCCCATGCAACACCACAATTAAAGGGTTTGGGTGTTTTTGTTTTATTATGTCGCACTGCAAAAGGAGTTGAGAAGAGCTCCCTATTTCCTAGACAGCTTCAAAAACTTCTCATGATTAAAATCCAACATCCAATTACTTTCTCAGCCCATCTGTGAATGAGGCAATATGGACACCAAGCAATTTGGAGGGTTGATATCAGCATCCACACCTTCATACAAACCGTTCCCACCAACTTATCTCACTTAGGATTAGGGAATGGCTTTCTCAGATGTGGAGCTATTTTCTGGTTGAGGAGTTCGAAACACCTCTCCGTTGCTAATTAACATAGTCTCCCATCTTGAGAATTCGGCGTGTACTTTACCCTTCTCAGAAGTGATGAAACTGAAACTATTTCCTCAAATTTGAAGTGATAAACTGGTGAAATAAGCTGAGCTATTAAGTCTCTTCTTTGCCCGCCAGCCATGACAACTTTGGCAGGAATCAAGAGTACAAGAGGGTGGGTAACACCCAAAGACGTGGGTCCCTGAAGTGAGACACCGAAACAGTCAAACCTGTCGATGTGCAGAGGGCTGCGAAGGGCAGAGCTATGCACAGATCGCAGTGACTTACAGAGACACAGGACAGCAAGGCCCGCTCCTTTCTGGCAGCATTAATAAAGCAGCTAAAAGCAGACATGGCTGGCCAGCATGGCTAACAGGGAGAAAGGCAGCTTATGTAAACAAGCTGCACTGGCAGACTGGCTCAGCTTATGCCAGGTCCTGGTGCCAGGCAAGACATAAAATCATAAACTGCCAGTGAAAGTTACCATGGGAGGGAGAAAAAAAACCAGCTGGCCTTGATAATTTTTCCCCCAAAGGAAAAGAGGATCGAAAAGCATAGACAGGATTGTAAATTATTCCCCAGGAATCAGTTAACCTGTTTTATTTTTCTGGTTAGGTTTTTTTTCCCCTCCCTCTTCTCCCTTTAATTAAAATACTGTTTATTGCATCGTATCTGTGAGTGGGGAGAAGATTATCTCAGTGAACATCAGAAAGTTTATTATATCTTTCCCAGGACTGCTGGTGGGTGCTTGTGTCAGTGTATTTGTAATAGTTCTTTGCAACCAACCCTGTCCTTGCTCCTGTCTATTACACCCAGGTAGAATGTACAGTGCCTAAGGCTCCTACATGTTTTTATAATTTAAAAACGCAAGCCTAGAATATTATTCTGCCACAATAGCTCTGCCAAGATATTGAAAAAATGTTAAAAATTTCATCTGCCACAAAAGACAGGAACAGCTTGAGATCACCTATGCACTGGAACTTGTAGCATCTTGCAAATATTCAGGGAGACTAGATACTGGTGTAGATGTTTTTTCAGAGACCCTAATGACCAGATAGACAAAACCATGGGGAAAGACATCTTGGGGACAGACACCAGAGCAGTGAACGGGACTTCCGCTTCCCAGCTATGTGAGCTTATGATAGCCCTTACTCATTTATGGATGAATGAGACTCCAGCATGCCCCACCACCTGCCCACAGGCACAGAGCGTATTTTAGGCTCCAGTGTCTGAATTAGTATTAGACAGGTTCTTGAGTCCTGTTACTATTAAAAGAAAAAAAAGTCATCACGTTCAAGACTCTAATCCTAAATACCTCTTTCCCACTTTCTCCCCACCTATCTTCCCCTCTTTTTGTTTTTCAAATAAAAAGAATGGAGGAAAACAGAGTAAGAGAAAGACAAATGCCTCCTCTAGAACAATCATGTATTTTTCAGATGGCCAGTGGCATTGAAGTCATGGATTTTGGTCCCTAAATTGAACAGAGCAATGGAAATGCTCAAATCTACGTCCGTTAGAGACTGAACCATCGGACTGACCTAAGAGGCATTAAAAAAGCCTTCCCTTCCTTCTCCTCACTGCTGAGGAAAGCTTTTATCAGAAACTGTCTAATCCAGAGGAAATAACCGCAGGGACTCACTTTCTAGCAGGTGTGTCTCAGTCATTTCACTGGGAGCATGAAGGCCCATTTTGGTTACAGAGCCAACCAGGAGAAAAGTTCAGCCTCCCATTCCTAAGTGCACAGATCTGCACCATTTCACACCAGGTGAGGCTATAGCTTTGAGGCAGTCAATGTTTTGTAAATATTGTTCTAAGCCTTAAAAACTTTAATCAGAGCAACATGGCTCTTTTGTGTTGTGTTTGGCTGGGAGAGGAGCCATTCCGGTGCTGACCTCCAGTGGGACATGCCAGTGAGGCCAGCACAGCCCACTGGGTCTCTCCAGTGCCTGCTGTCTGCTGGGACGACGGCTTGCAATGGACCTGTTTTGCTGACACTACTGGTTAAGACTGACTTTCAGTGAAACCCTCAATACCATCAACTGCCAATTACAAAATGCTGAATTTATAAATTAAAACAAGAACAAATAGCAAACCCTTGAGCAAACAAGACCCGAAGGAAGAGAGCTGTCTGCAAACTGGGGATGAATCTTTCAAACGAAGCATCTACATCTTTGACACATCCAATATTCAAATAGCTGGGTGAGCAAGTTTAAACTTAGTTTGAAAACAGTCTCCATCAGCAGTTTGTTTCTTACTTGCTTCCTTTTTTTACTTGCTTTTGGCCACTTCTCCCAGCACCCCTGCAAGAGCACATACAGCAGCAAAGGCACTGAACACGCCTCCTTACCTTGCCCACCCACCTGTCAGTCTGTTTTGCTTTTTCCACATATTCAACAAACAGCTGTCACTCCTGAGCTTTTACTGCCTGGTTATTTATTCAGCTGCCATCACTAAATAGCAGTGGGAGGCCAATGAGTGATTTTACAAGATCCACAGCCTCAAGGAAGCCACCCTAATAGACAGGAGCTTGTTCACACAGCATCTGGCCCACACAGCACTTGACTAAGCCAGAGAAAAGTTTACAACCAACAAAAATAAGGCCTTTTCCTCCTAGAAATTCTCCACATCTTCAGTCTTCTGAAGTCCTTGTAGTGTAAAAGGGACACATGTCCCATTTCTATGTGGCATTGAACTGGAGTAAAGCTGGCTCCATTGCAGGAGAAGATGCATGACTCTATTTAAAACACTTTGGAGAGAGTGGTGGAAAAAGTCAACTTCTAATGCTCTCTGCTTTGCTGGCAGTTAATTACATAGGAATCCATTCTACTGCAAATGTTGCCTGGATTCATTTCAGTGAGGGGTTAAGAACTACTTTTTTTTATTATTATTATTTATTTCTTACTTAAGATCCAGAACCTTTTCAAGACCTGTATGAAGCACCTATTCATACACCGTAAGCAAAACTGAAAAATCCGTTCAATACAAGACAAAGGGTACCTAGGGCATAGGGACATTCTGGCCAGAGGAGAAGCCTGACTTAGGCAATTTCTCAGACTCCCAGGTACAACCCAGCTGTTCTAAACACCTCCGGAAATGCACGGAGGCTGTACTGCACAGTGCTGGTCGCCCAGCTCTTTATGATTCATGTAAAATACACGATACTGAAATAGCTAGATAGGGAACAGAATAGACAGCTGCTTAGCCCAACAGATTGTGCTTCTTTTCAGCCTCCCCACAGACTCAAGCCCCGCAGCCTTTGAATTTCCTCCAGGAGCTAAGGATAAGCGTATGCCTCACATCAAACCCCATCACCCATATCTTTCCTATCAATTAAGATGTAAATGGAAACACAAAATAAGTAAAATGAATTTCCATTCCCACTCCATTCTTGATTCAAAGCCCACTTTTTCAGCATTGGCTGCAGGCACTCACGTCCATCAGCTGTCCGCGCTTCCATGTGCACAAGGTCAGCTTCTTTATCCAAACCAGTCACTGACCTGAGGGGGGAGAGAGAGAGAGAAAGAAGGCAGCCAGTTAGATAAGAGACTGCAGTCAGACAGAGATAGGGTGAGGGGAAGCAAAACCAGTTCAAGTCTACCTTGTGACACCTGGCATGTAAGTCCCCACCTCCCACCAACTTGTCTCCTTTGTGTTTCTACGCAGCCTCCTCTCAGGGGCCATACACTAACCTTTGAGACAGACATCTTCCCAGGCACTGGTGAGTGAACCTCCTTATCCCTTGTCTACAAGATCAAGACTACAATGATCATTCTTGTGGCGGCAAAGAAAGTTGGTTTCAAGATCCAGAAAAAACAGAGCTCTATTTTAATGATGAAGGAAAGACAAGGGCACAGCAGCCTCATGCTTACAGATGGAAAATTAAACAGGGGGTTTACTTGGCTGAATAGTGACATGAGAGACTGAGTTTTCTGATCTGCTCCTGATTTCCTGGGCAGTCTTGCTATAGTTTACCTCAGTTTCCCCATCTTCAAAAGATGTACATATGCATAGTGAAGTTTTGATTAAAAAAAATACGCAAGAAAGTATTCATTATTCACTCCATGATCCCATGCCATGGTCCTTGATAATCATGAAACAAGGCATGATGAGTTTTTTTAACCTCACGAATAGAAACCCAAGCACTTCAAGCCAAATCTACTTGTGCATTATTTTACTGCCTACATTTTTTTTGCAAGGCACATTACAAAGGCACATTCCCTGGCAGAGGGAAAGTCAAGCCCACGACAGAAATGTTATTATTAGTGTCCTAGCTGATAAGAATCACTGGGAGATGAACATTTAGTTCTAGCAATGGCTAGCAGGGGAAAAAAAAAAAAATCCATAGATGTCCACGTGATTTATGGAGCTGCTTCTCCTGAGTTAACCAAAGAGTTAGATTAAAAAGTGACAACAATAAAAATCAGTTTCTAATTTGGTGGAAGCTGAATTTGATACAGTAGATTGTAAATAATAGATTCCCTCCAAGCCAGCCAACGTTCACAATTCCCTAACGTTCTGAAACACTTTTATCACAATCTTTTGCTGCTTTCATCCTTGGGGCATCAACAGCTAAAACATTTAAAAAAAAAAAAGTAAGAAAAAACAGAACAAAAAATATAGATGCTCTGATACAATTTTTTTGGATCTCACAAAAAACACAGCGATTAAAGCAATGACAAATATACAAACGTGCCAGAGTTCAGCTAGGATCAGCCAGTTCTGCAAATGCCAAACAACTACATTATGACCCACTGTGTAGGTAACTGAAACTGGCACTGCTTGTTAACTAGAGCACCGCATCAACAGTGAGTCCATTCACAACACACTGTGAATTGTGGCCAAAGACTCCCGACACAATAAAACAAAGCTGCACAGGCTGAGCTTTCATCATTCTACTCCCAGTGAGAAATACTCTGTTCCTTAATCGCTATCATCAGTTTCAGGGTGAGCTCACAAAGAAAGAAAGCATCGTCTGTTATCAGCAAGGATGCCAGAACGGGCTTGAATCCCTGTGACCGTGTAATTATCGGGGTCAAATCTTCCGAACATCTGGACACAGTTAAAAGTGACAGTAGGACAAACAGAAATTCCTTAAAACGTCAGTAAAAAACATAATGGTGTGGAGCAACATACACAGAAAGGGCACACATCTTTCTAGTCCATAGCACAACTTCTCCACCTTTTTCCCATAAATATCCGTAAGTGTTGCAATTTCAGCTGTCCAGTAATCGTGATCTTTGCCCCTGACATGCCAATAAGGACAGAGATACGTGCTTAACAGCATATTTATCCATCACAACTTTATCAAAGGGAGTGGTAATTTCAGGTCTTTCAGGTACTGGTTGAGCATACATAAGCGATCTGCCGTGCCGCCATTCCCAACAGGCTTCCTACTTAAATCCAGCCTTCATCCTGAAGCCTGCACCTTCCAGACTTCTTTCTGGAAGCCAGACTTCTACCCAGAGCCTGAGAGCATATTGCCAGGCTGCCTCAATTGCTCCCCACGACACCTCCTGGGTCCTACCCCTCCAGACAGAGGGGGCACCATACCTCCCCCTAAACCTACTCCTGGCCCAGATAACAAGAAACATTAGTCTGCCATAGCACTATTCATTTTAAAAGGGACTATAGTTAAAAGAACATAAGTATTTCCAACAAAATGCAAGTACTTGTTACCATTGTGCATAAGTATACACAAGCTCTGCAGATCTACACATAATGCCTACTAAGTGAGCACCAGGGGATGACAGGAGTCTCCTGAAACACGCCATTCTAGCTCAAAGTTTCTCCCAGTGCCATTTAATTGTTCCCTTAATTAGTTTTAACAAACCTGATGGTTCTTTTCAGAACGATAGTGAAAAAAGTACCAGCATATAGCATCCTCCTAGTACTCTTCTGCTCATCAAATACTGTACTTCAAGTAGAAAAGCTCAAAAAGCAATCCCCTGCAACCCAAAAGCAAGACAATCTTCTGTCATCTGCAGGCAGATAACAAGCCTGTAATCACAGAATCACAGGATGGTAGGGGTTGGAAGGGACCTCTGAAGATCGTCTAGTACAACACCTCATACATTGGTAATCCTTCCTTCTCCCAAATCAAGTTGCTCTCTTGACTCTGGTTGCAAAACAAATCCCCAATCAATGCTGTTTCTTCATGTCTTGCCTCGCTTCTGTTCTCACCAGCAAAAAACACAGCTTTGGTTTGCAGTGCTCTGATTTCTGAATATGGGTATTTTCAGTCAATGGTGTCTTGTCATTTGCCTGGAGAAGCTTTACACAAAGAACACAAAAAAGGCAGTGGAAAGAGCAAAATGTGAATGCAGGTCTTGGATGCACACACAGACTGTAAAGCTATTCTTTAATCCCTTGTTGTTGTTTCTCTGGTCTTGAGAACTCATTACAACAACCTCTTTGGTCTGGCAATACAAAAACAGCAACAAAACAAGAGACACCTTCACAGCTTTGTATTTTCTCATACATTATCTCTCTGAACACCATTGGAAGGATGCACTGCTCAAAACTTCTTGAGCAACTACAGTATCATCAGGAGAGGCGTCAGCATCCTCTGACTTACCATTTCCCTCACCACATGGAGCCCACAGAGTGGGGTGGCTGGGAAGGGGCTTCATGGCTCTCTGATTCTGTTTTAGAGGCTTATAAAGACAAGAGTATTTAACCACACCCAGAATCCTAAGCTCAGCTTGAAAACAGTTTTCCTGCCACATGGTCACATCTCAGGCTCCATACAGAACTCAGCTGTGTATTTTGTATGTGCACAAACTCCAGACATCAAAAACTAAACCAAGGTCTGCAAAATACACTCTTGTGCTGCTGCCTTGGATGGCCGTGGGGAGGAAAAACGGGTACTCTCACTGTGAGAAACCATACTAAATCAACATTCTCCACCATCCCTACTCATTTATCACCACTTGGATGAGAAAATGCTGAGAGGATGCAAAGCAGAAGAGACAGGAAAGGTCATTTTTTTACTGCTGACACGCTCCCTGACTGCTGCAAAGGCAGTTTTCAAAATGTGGAGCCTGCAGACAGTACTGCAGCTCACGCAGGACTATTGGCCAATTAAGGATTCAAACTGAACCCTACTAGGAAGGAAGCAATGGTTACATTTTCTCTATCTTCACCTGCTGCTTTTCTTATTTGTTGTTTTGGTTTCCACAAGATTTTTCCTCCCTTCTTTTCTGAACAGGATTATGTGTTCTTGACAGCTGAAAGATGGACAGGATCCTATATTATACTATACAGTATTATACTTACCTTTCCAGCATGGGCCAACAGTCAACAGGCTACCTTCTCCATCTGTTAGGGCACCGTGTTTGTCTGCGTATCAGTTACTGTAGTAATGTTCAGATTCAGAATTCATCTGTTGTTATTTACTGCAGTGAAGTCTAAAACTATCTCCATTGGACTTTAACTGCACAGGACACATCCAATGTACCCACAAGCTGCATAAATCCCAGGCCGACAACACACCATAAACTACCCTCGTTAAGTACAGATACAAATGCTGAACTGTTGGGGGAAAGTACATATTTATTAAACACATAAATACAATATCATTCTCTGTGGCTGAACAGGGGAAGACACTGCTGGGTGGAATAGGATGTGATGAGGTCTGGACAAAACTTCCCTGCACAGCATATTTCAAATGAAGCTTGGAAAAAATGCTGGGCAGGAAGATACTGTAACAAAGTCTCTTAGCCAGGTCCCTGGAGCTTTCTACAACTTTTCCAGTGCTAATTTCCATGATGTTACAATTCTGGACATGGACAGAAGTAATTGTTGTGAGACTTAGCTTGTAAGATAAGACAAAAAAATTGCCAAGTGTTTAAACTCAGCTAATTTCTTCAGCAAAGCCAATTCTTTTTAAAAAGGTCCCAATAAATTTTAAGGAGGTGTTCTGCCTGGTATCTCAAAGGAAACAAAACTTAATGTGTTCATGGCATCTGCATGTGTTTCTATATGCACATACTTGAATCTGCCTGCCTGCATCTCATCCCTGCTACCTGCTGAATGTCTAAATCTATACATTACCTGTAAACTCAGTGGATTACAGGTCCCAGAACGACAAAGCTGCTACACACGGTTGTTTCACGAATACAGCAGGCCAGGAAGAGGTCCACATCAGTCCTTTCCCTGGGGGCAAAGCTGGCACTTAGGCACAACCATGTCACCGACCAGTAGAGAATCTGCACAAGGCAGCAGGCTCTGCTGCACAAGAAATATTTTTCCTTTTTGCAGTACATAAAAGAAGGTGACTCTTTACATTATAGAAATAAACAGCAATGGGAAAGAAATGCCACTGAACCTGAGAATAACTTTAAAGTATATTTATCAACAGAACAAAGCTGCTGTTGATTCATGTTTTTACTTTTTCAGGCATGATAATAATAAAAACCTAAGAAAGTATAAATAATTCCAAGTCTAGTTCTCACCCAGATAACAGACTTTAGTCCTCTAAAGTCCTCTGGCATTTCTTCCCCAACATATACTACAAACCCCAGTAAACATAACCAATTTTTTCTTGAAACAGACTCAGAAAAGTGTAGAGGTAGAAACATGAAGATTCTTACTCACAGCCCTGTCAAGGTTCGAAAGGGCCAGCAGCACAGGCAGAGCACGTGCTGGAGGAGGCATCTTAATTTCCCAGTGGTGCCTGAAATAACCTCTCATGGGACTGAGACTCATGCAGGGAGTAGATCTGTCAGCTCTACCAAGACAGCACTCGTGGCGGTTGTGCTCCCAGGTGCAGTCACAGTGCTGCTGCTTACTGATGAACTAAATAAGCTACACCCATGCTCCTGACTCATCCAGGTACAGCTGATCCAGGCTATATAAAAGCAGCCCTGGGGGCTTATCCTAATTGAGTAAGAAGCCGCCTTTTTTTTTTTTATTTTGCCAAGTCCTAACAGCACCAGAATCAGAATATGGTGGAAATAATGAAGCATCAGCTCATCAAGTTGTTATTGTCTTGAAGACATCTCAAAGCTTCCGTGCACAATACACCATCAGCTCTCTGTCCCACATGCAGCCAGCACAGACAGTCATGCTTTGTCGAAGGTGTTTCTCGAGAATGGAGAGAGGTAATTTACCTGGGATTAGGTCTGCAAACTTTAAGCGGGCAAGTTTGAGGCATAATCCAACAGTAAGGTTTAATTGTTTTGACTTCTGAAGTGACACTTTTTGCAGAACACTTTTATTTTTAGTATTTTAAATGTCAAGCCCTTTAAAGAAATGAGAATAAAAGTATATTTTTTGAAATATTAAAATATGACACCTGTTTAGCTTTGACCCCTTTCTCATAATTTTCTTCTTTTTTCTCATCCCTGGTTTTTTTTTTTAATAGGAGAGGAAGAAAGAAAAATAGGAGAAATGGAAAACTAAAATGCAGAAATTGTTTTGTACAAAAGTATTTTCATGATCAAACTCAAACCTAAATTACTGGAGGGTGAACCCACTCCAGAGGAATATTTCCTTCCATTTAACCTCTTTGTTTCCCAGTGGAAAAATCTGAGAGTACAACAGTAAGCAGGGGGTGGGTGGGGTGTGTTCTTTTCAGCTTTTGGGGGGGGGCAAAAAAAAAAAAGTAAATCAGAGCAATGACATTTTCTAGCCAGCTATGCTTTGTGCAGATCTGTGAAACTCAAGCACAGAATTTTTGTTTCTCTTCTAAGACTGATCACTGACATATTGAGTGACTTTCATCTCCTTTCCTGCATTTGGTTTAAAATTAGTTTAGTGCCTACTATATTATGAAGCCCAGTTAATTAGTGTTTGCCCGGTGCTTGCCTACCCTCCTTTGAAAGTAATGTAGGTGGGGAATTGCTATAAATTATTGCTTTAGTTTTTCAGGAAAGATGAATCAGCCCTGTTTCTGACTATTTTAGAAGAGCAAAGTACATTCTCAAAGAAGCCATCAGCTCAGCCCATCAGTCCTGCAGCCAAAGACTTCACTGGAGTTACTGATTCCCTTCCTGAAAGGGAATGTTCAGAACACTCACAATATTCCTCTGAGTTTGCCTCCTAGCAAAAGTATCTTAAACATGAGCGTTCAAGCAATGTTCTACACCAAAATAAGGATTCTCAGTTCACGGTGTGTTTAATTATCCTCATTTGTATGAACATTTTCTGACTGCAAATATGATATGCCTGAAACGTTAAGGCTCAGTGATTCAGCTATTAAGAGAGTCCTAGGCAGAATACAGTGCCTCTGAAAAGCTTCAGACTGAGAGCATCATTTAATAAATGAATGCAGCAGTAGATAATAAAAATAAAACTTAAATTGTCCAAAGAGGGGATGCCAGTATGAAACTTGGCAGAAGCAAAATGTATAAGATATGATGATGTGCCCTATAGGCCTATGAGCATTGTACATTGTATTAATTAAGGAAGGATGAGTCTTAACGTTCCCTGTTGCAGGATGTTGTGAAGAATCACACTTGGGACAACATCTAACATTCTAGAGAGAGATTTCTGATTCAATTTATGTGTTTTGGAGAATGTAATATGAAAAACTAGATTTCTGCCACAGATCTTCTGTGACAGTTGTTTCTCTACATTTCAAATGCTAACTGGAAGAGAACAATTATCTTGTTTCATTCTTTGACTTTAAACCATCAGCCAGGAAAGGAAGAGAGAGAGAGGAAAGAAGAAGGGAGAGGAGGAGAAAGGCAAAGGAGAATAAACTACTCTGTTCTGGACCAAAAAGCATAAGTGCATCAATGTTGTCTCCTGGCTGGAAAAAAAAAAAAATTAAAAAAAAATCACACTCAGTTAGCCACTCAGAATGAGATGCTCATTTGTCCTAACCTCCACAGGATGAAAAGACAAAGAAGCAGGAAACAAAAAGGATTCTGGCAGCAGTAAGATATGCAAAGACAGGCTCTGTCCATAGAAACAGCAAGTCTGCGTGGCTGTGATGGGTAAAAGCAATGGTGACAGGAGGTCTGCAGTTCACCATGTGTCTTGTGACAAGAAAGGTCTGCATTCAGAACAGAAGCATCCTCACAGACACAATGGAGAGGAGATGAATAAAATGGCCATAGTACTTGCAAGTCTCCATGAGTGGAAGAGTGACACTGGAGCAGCAGAGATCAGAGAAACCACAGCGCTTTTGGGGGTTCCCTTGCTTCAAGTTAGATGAATGTACAAACAATAAAGGAGATGAGGCTACCCACGGGGCAGGTACTAGACACATTCCCAGCTCCTTACCATGGCAGAGTCCCAAAGCATTACCCTTTCCAAGCAAGAATGCTTAGGGCAGAATGCTGCAATGGGAGTTTGTGCTACCCACATGTCAAGCTGCAGGTAAATCAAGAGCTTCTCTCTGCTGAGTTCTTAATCTGTTGTTTTAGATGAGCAATAAAAGCAAAGAAAAGTACGAGGTCAAATGAAAAGTAATACTCACTGTTCAAATCTAATGATTTGTAGAAAGAAAAACAAAATTTTGGAGAAACTACAGCAGATCAAGACATGGCTTTAGGGAGTCACTGTTATGGACTGCCCGTAAAATCAATATTACAATGGAATGCGTCTCCTTCCCTCAAAGACTTTCAATCAGAACCTGAAAACCAAAAATATTGTGAGCAAAACCTAAAAATCTTTCTGTATCCTTCGGACAAAAACCTGGCAGAGTTTCTGGTTTGTTTTTCTTTATTTTCTCCAATAAAGCGGAATTTTCTGCTATGGGAGAAAACCCAGATCTACCAAAATCAGTTCTGATTTATTATAATCTATTACTTCTCAGCCCTTGCTGGTAGTCATCGTTCAGTATGTTTCTCTCAGTCTCAGCTGCAGAACTTGTGATATTTCACTAAACATGGAGATGTGTCTACATCCCATTTTTATTGCCTTCTGTGCAATGGAGGACAATCATCTGTGAGATAATTACAGAGCTATGATAACCACTGCTATCTCCTATTCCAATTAGCTCACTACAAATATGCAAGTGAAACTGCCTCACTCACTGGCTTCTTGTCCTTGTTCTGTATATGATCAGCAAGAGACAAGTTACTGAATCAACATTATTTAAAAGAACCCGTAGTGCACTAATAAGATACTCCTTCCCGCTCTTACATTCTGATGTAGCTTCGTGCTCACTCTGCTTAACAATAGCAGAATTAAACTTGTCTCATTCTACAGAGGAGGCTCAGGGGAGTGCCAGAGATGGGAGCTTCAATTTCTTCTCTCACTGAGAAGGAATTCTACCTCATATAACTGCTGATGAATTGTCGTTTAAGAGAGTTTGTTAATTTCCAACCGGCAGAAGGCATAAAGAGGGACCTCCTTATCTTTAATGGATGCTATTGAGCGACACAAATGGCTCACGTTTAAATGAATGCAGAAACATCTTGTCTGTTTTGCCATGATAAGACTGTTCTTTCTGCACAGCATGGGTTCAGCTCCTTCTGTTAAAAAAAAACAACTGTTTTTGTTCAACTTAATGTCAGACAAACTTCCCGAGGTTCAGAGGCTGAAGTCAGTTCGGAGAAATGATCCCGTTCGGTCCCCATGCGAACTAGTTGAGAGGCGTCCCTGCCCATGACAGGGAGGTTGGATTAAATGATCTCTAAGGTCCCTTCCAGCCTAGGCCATTCTATGATTCTATGAAATGAATTTACTTGAGTCCTTCCTAATTCTTCTTGAGAAAATCTACCTGAAGAGCTCTGAGGCATGACTGAAAATCAGGTTTGAAGCAAAAACGGTCCCTGATAGTACTGATGTACTGAGAATAAATTCTCCATTAGTTGCAACTTTCTCCAGTGCAAGAGTGCTTCCAACCCCAGCAAAAACACGAGATATAAGAACCCTCACAAAAGTGGGTCTCTAAATCCAAGCGGGCTGTCTGGGATGAAGTCAGGGGCAGAGGGAGGCTGGGTCCAGGAAAGATGCTCATTCCTTGATGCCAGCAGGTATTTTGTCACTGAATAAAATGGATGGAAAATTATCTCCATAATCAGAGTATGTGCGAAGGTCATTCCTAAACTTCTCAAAACAGTGGTGGTTTTTAGAACAACTCCCAAATGTTTCTCTTCCAGTCATCTGAAAGCAAGAGGGGATCTCTCCCACACTGAAAATTCACTCATTGGCCCAGAAACAGAGATTAGTGCAGTATAGAACAAAGGTCAATAATTAAGCCAAATCCCACAAGAAAATAGTGGGAGAATATTCCTAGCTAGTCAGAGAGCCCAAAATATGGTCCTACTGTCAGCCTGACAGTCTAGCTTTTGATTAGCTTTGCCAAGCTATGACAGTATGGGAGATTCCCATATGCCTCAGAGAGATGAATTATTCTATATATTAATTAGAAGGCCAGTTTTCATCACTACTTCCTACAAAGTATTACTAAGAATTACTCTGCGACTGACAGGTTGAAATTAATTTGTGTTTGAGTTCACTTGCATCAGGGAGCGAGAGAATGAAGTCAGCCCTGGTAGGCTGGAGTCTGCAGTATGGCATTTAAGCTTCCAGCACTGGCCTCTGAACCACGGTGATGAAGTCTGGAGATCTCTTCTCATACTCTGTGCACGAGAAGGCAACAGATCCATGCACTGTCCAGACAGACATGGCACTGGGATCCAGTCCAGGGATCCATTTTAATTGGAAGAAATATTTAACAATTGCCTTCTTAGTTTTTTCTTTCTAGTCTTTCATCTGTTCTGTTCCAGTCTCAGACACGCAGTCACAAGAGAGGGAGGAATTACAAAGTGACCCAAGATTAGAAATAGGGGAAATAAGAGAAGAGACTGGCCCCTGGAACATAAAAAAACCTGATAGATGAGAGACCAAAGCAAAAGCCTTTTTGATGGCTGAAAGCCCTAACTGCAGCGCAATATCTCACATTTAGTGGTAAGCATTACATTTAAAACCGATGAACAGAAATATTTCAGCCCTTACTTTTCCAGTCTTTAAAAAAAACAAAAAATCACTGCCGTCCACAGCACATTAAAGTCATAAATATGGCTAACATCACAAATTGTACTAAAATCATAACAAATCACAAACGCGAAAAAAAAAAAAGTATGCATCTAAGGATGTCCACAGTTATGTTACTGGAAAGGGGGTAATCCTTCCTTCTGCAAGATATGGTGTATCTCTCAAGCAAAAGGAGGTTAGGAAGAAAAGTTCCTTAAAAGTGACTTATTCAGAATTGCCCTTCCAGAGAGTATATATCACTTGTTCAAAGAACTCATAGATAGAATTTCAGAGGTGGAACATGTATTGTGAGTTTCCTATCAATTGCCATATTTCTTGAGATTCATTTATTACATAGCTTATGAGTTTTAAAGGAGAATGTAAAGTACTTTAAACTATTTCCCTTCATAATCACACACAATCCTTGTAGCCACTACTTTTTTCTTTCTTTCTTTTGTTGCTAAAAGAGCTTTAAGCCCAGGAAGCCTGACAGCATGGCATCCACAGGGTTTTGTAAGTAAGTCAATCACTTACTATCCTGGGAAAGGAGGCAGAAAGGAGAGAAGCAGCACACAACAGCAAAGTCAGGCAATGAACACCCTTTAGGGGTTCTAGTTGTATCAAATTTCTTTTGTAAGATGAAGTCATTAGTCAGCATAAAATTTAAATATACACCATAAACCCAAATATCTTTGCTTTTAGTCCCAGGTAAACTAGGAAATATTCTGCAATACTCCTCCAGTAGTGTACTAGGGTTTTTTCCTACCTGTTACAAAGATGCTTTCCCAGATTCACCTATTTGTGTCAATCTCATAGATTACTTTAAAAGAAAACATGGACTCTGCTCAGAAATGGGAATGGTCCCGCCCAACATCCTAGTCTCCAAGTTGGAAAGACATGGATTTGATGGATGGAACACTCAAGGCATAAGGAACTGGCTGGAAGATCGCACTCCAAGAGTTGTGGTCAATGGCTCAATGTCTAAGTGGAGACCAGTGACAAGTGGTGTCCCCAGGGATCAGGACTGGGACCAGTACCATTTAACATCTTTGTCAGCGACATGGACAGCAGCATTAAGTGCACCCTCAGCAAGTTCGTCAATGACACAAAGTTGTGTGGTGCCATCAACATGCTGGAGGGAAGGGATGCCATCCATAGGGACCTTGACAGGCTTGAGAGGTGGGCCCAGGCCAAGCTCATGAAGTTTAACAAGGCCAAGTGTAAGGTCCTGCGTTTGGGTCGAGGCAATCCCAAGCACAGATACAGGCTGGGCAATGAGTGGATTGACAGCAGTCCTGGGGAGAAGGATTTGGGCGTGTTGGTGAGTGATAAGATCAATATGAGCTAACAGTGTGCGCTTGTGGCCCAGAAAGCCACCTGTATCCTGGGATGCATCAAGAGATGTGTGACCGGCAGGTCAAGGGAGGTGATTCTGCCCCTCTGCTCTGCCCTTGTGAGACCCCACCTGGAATACTGCGTCCAGCTCTGGAACCCCCAACACAAGAAAGACATCGAGCTGTTGGAGTCAGTCCAGAGGAGGGCTACCAAGACAGTCTGAGGGCCGGAGCACCTCTCCTATGAGCACCGGCTGAGAGAGGTAGGCTTGTTCAGCCTGGAAAAGAGAAGGCTCAAGGGAGACCTTATAGGGCCTTCCAGTACCTGAAGGGGGCTTACAAGAAGGCTGGGGAGGGACTTTTTACAAGGGCCTGTAGTGACAGAACAAGGAATAATGGGTGGAAGCTAGAAGGGCGTAGGTTTAGACCTGAGGGTGATGAGGCACTGGAACAGGTTGCCCAGGGAGGGTGTGGATGCTCCATTCCTGGAACTGTCCAAGGCTAGGCTGGATGGAGCCTTGAGCAACCTGATCTAGTGGGAGATGTCCCTGCCATGGAACTAGGTCTATTTCAGCCCAAATCATTCTATGATTCTATGGTAGTCTGAACATTACACTAATCATAGGCACAAACAGAACAGGTGAGGTCTACGCAGCCTCTATAAAACAGTCCTGCAGGGTTTCCCAGAGACAGAAAGTGAAGGATTTTCCTGTTCTTAGGGTCATTTAGGATCTCATATTCTTAGATACCCATGAAATCTCTCATAACATCCCTGGCACAACACTTAGTAATCTGTAGCTGAAAAACAGGACAGGACCAAGTTTAGGAAAAATTATGCTCATTGACAAGAGCAAAATATAAAATTTAGAAAGGTTCTCAAACTTTGTTGATCAGTTATGAAGAAATACATTACACGCATACTGAACATCTAACTTGGATATTAAGGGTCAGCAGGTGCTCTGCATGATGAAAGATCAAGATGGCACTAGGAGTCAGGATCTCTCTATGCTGGCTTTATTCAGACACTTTGTTTCAAACTGAACTCTTTCCTTACTTTAATTTTAAAAGCTCATACATTGCAAAATGAGATTTTATTCAAATTTAAAAATCACTTTAAAGAACATCACAAAACTCAAACATTTCAGGATGTTACTTTACTTAACTTTTTGAAAGAAACATTTTGACAATTTTGACATGACTTCTAGAATTCCTTTATTGACTTGAAACTTTTTCAACAAAAATAAACTTTATTTCAGCCAATACAAAGTATCCAATTCTATATCCAAGTTCCATTTCTATCTCTGCCACTGAGTACTGTGTAATAACAAGCTAGTCAGCTACAACTTAATATTTGGAATCATTAAATACCTGTAGTGCCAACTACGTTAACTGTAGACACACAGGATAAAAATCCAGTCCCTAACCTCACAGTTCCCTCACTTGTCCATCTTTTAAGCTAAAAGGAAAATAAAATTCGTCTTATTATCACCATGGCGTTGTGATCTTTACTTAACTAATGTGACCTTGCAAGGAAAACTTTCAGTAGATGTCTAGACCTTTTAAGAAGGTCTCATCTCTCCTGAACTCTTATTACAGAGCTTGAGGCTAGAGTTTGAAAATTCTGTCTGCAGACTAGTGCAGTTCATGGTTGTGGTGGCTTGAATAACACATTCCAGATTTATGTTAGCACTACCTGCTAGCAGGAAAACCTTTCCCAGGTGTTCTCACCCACAGGGCACAGAAACCAAGTCGCTTAACGTGGGCAAATGAGTCATTACCCCACAGGAGCCTCCACTAATAGGTTCCTGTTCAGTTCCTCATGTGCAGTCCATGTGAACAGCCACTGGGTATATGCCTCGATGACGCCATAGGTGGTTATCCATGACTGCCAAACTGGAATTATTCCTTTTACCCACAGCTCCATGTACGGTAGAGATTTAATTTGGAAAAACTCTGATGCATGATTACTCAATAGTCAATCTGACATTTACAAGACTATGTTTTCTTAACACTAAACTTGGCTGTAAAAAATCAGGCAATGTTTCCCCAGCACTATGCAATGACACCATCTGGTAGTTAATGATTAGTGGGATTTGCAGGAGAGACATGCACATATTTGACTAACCATTTCATTGCTGGCAAACTAGTTGAGTAAAGGTAACCTTAGCTGTATCCAGAAGTCACTTACGGAGCTGCTGCTGAAAGTCTGTGTGGACCCAAATTGGCACTGGGATTAGGAAATATCAGTGCTGTCACAGAAACAAAACCAGACACAAACCTCTGTCCAACTGCAGACCCAAACCCAGATCATAACCTTCTGAAACATGAGCTAAATCCCTTATCTTCTGCTACATTACTCTCAGATATCCAAACCAGCCTCTGCTACAGTCTTCATGAAATTCAGGCTGCAAATAAATAGAAATACATTGGCCAAATTTTATCACTGTTTCCATCCAAAATTGTGACAAAATAAACTGAAAACCTTGCCCTTGAGACAAATTTGCTGGCTCATGCCTCAGACAACTGTGATAGAAAAAATATAACTCCAAAGCATGGCTTAAGTGGACGCACAGCCTCTTTCCTTCTCCCAACGAAAGCACAGACTGTTTCATTCTTTCGATTTTTAATCCCTGAAGTTCAAAACAACTGTGGCTGACATTCATGTATATCAAAACCATAAATCTGGTTGGTTATCACAGAAAGAAAAAAAAAACTTTCTGGGGACACTCAATGAGGAAATCGGGAGTGTATCTGAGAACTGCTTGTTACACCACATTTCTCCTATTTGCAGATACAAACACTCCGTGGAGCCAGGCTAGCACACATCTTATTTTCCTCCTCCTGCTGTCTCTTCCCTCCTGCCTTGTTGGTGTTTTGTGCCCAGCTTTCATCTGTAGCGTGCATTTATGTCTTTTAGTGATTAGGCTCATCCTGAGCTCCTCCTGAGCACTGACTTCTGTGCTTCAAATATCCCCCTAGCCACCAGAAATGCTGTGTACATTTCTCCCTCTTCCACACGAGTGAGTTTTCCCGATTTTCCCACTCCCAGGCTTTGACAGAATCACCTGAAGTGCCGGAGGGCAAGGTTGAAAACAATAAATATGAGAGAGAAATGTAATTGTCTAGATGCACCAAGTAAAAAAAATAAAATGGAAAATGAACCCACATCAATCACTTCATACTCCCCAGTGATGACGGGAGGCATGAGACATGAATGAGTTCATCAGCAAAGAAAAGTCTGGGGAGACCCTGAGAAAGGCGGTGGGTGTTCCAAGGAATGCAGCTGTGTTCTGCACAAGACAGCCATCTCTGCGACTGCTTAGCAAACAAGGCAAGTGGACAGGGCATGATATTCACAGCTTAGGTGATAAGCCAAAAAACTCAGGTCACCTTGTGGAACTCCGCATTTTAGAGAATTAAGCCATAGATTATAAAAGGACTTCATATACCACCTCAGCATCTTTTAATTCTCTAGTTAAGAGACTCTCTCCTATGTCGGTCTTACCTAAAGGGTAACAAGGCAAAGTCCTCTTGAGTCACTCAAGATGACATGGAAAGGCTGGAGTCCGGCAAAGTGTTGAACAAGGCTTGGTGAATGCTTCATTAACCAAACTTCCCTCCCCATCTGCTTAGTCCTGTTGTGCCACTACAGGAGAAGGCAAGGCAGTAAAGTAACCTAAGGACAATTCAAGTCCTTGGAGTTCTTATCTGAACAGAGTCAGTATTTAGTCAGCACAGAGTACACCATGTGTTTTACAGACGAGAAGACTTCCCCAACATCTCTATAGTACAAAATATGGCTGTATTTTTTATATCCCTCTACATGACAGCACAGGTGTCTAAGTTACAGTGAAAGAAAATGAACAGGGCCCAGGGAGAGCTGCAGAAATGTGTTTTAAAAGAAAAGAACACTGAGTAGGGCTTTAACAAACTTTGCACACAGGCTGGTTCCAGTTATCTTTGAGTAATTTCAAGAGTGATGAGTGATCTGGGAATTTCTGTATCACATTAGTGTAAGCTCCTATTTCCAGCCTTACAGGATCCTAAGCTATTAAAATCTCCGAGGCCAAGGCACGTGGGAGCCAAATTTGGATGCCTGTACTCACATCAAGTAACACATTCTGTTCAAGCTCTGCCACTGCCATCAGTGGGTGTAGCTAACAAATGAATCACTACTACAGAAGTAGAGATCTCAAATCCTAGTTTTTATAACTAGGAGCAGCCAAGAGGTAAATCTCAGCTCATGCACAAACTTTAAGCTGGCCTCAGGAACTGATGAGAGATGTGTGGGACATACGACATCCATATGGGATGCAAATACAACCCACTGATTAGCACCAGCATAGGGGACTAAGGAAAGAAGTTGAAGGCAAGAGCCAGGATACAAAGTCACGGATTAGGACTGGAGTTTAGGGCTTTTTTTGACCAGTGGGAAGCCATCACATATACAGCCTTCCAGAGTTACAGCAAAATGCAGAGTCCATGACTAACAGAAAAGTTTTGCTTACTCTGCTGAGTGAAAATTCACATCCCAGCCTTCTGCAATTGCAATTTTCTCCTGGTCTTAAAGTCTCTCTCTTAAGGACCCTTAGAGCTCTCTCAGAGAAGGCACAATTATTTGGAAAGGTCTCAAAGAGAAAAATAAGACCTCCCTGCCAGGCTTACTGATCCCATGAACCAGGTGAAGATTACAATCTTCACAAGCCCATTCACGGCAGCCTAAGAGATGAAAGTCATGCTTTGAAGGCAAAAACATTCAGCAAAGGCTGCCCCAGATAAAGCCAGCTGCATTCAGATCAGATGAAGACTGTCCATGTGACAAAGGATGCTTACCAGAGTCCCTACTAATAAACAACACAGAGCAGCCCAAATGAGCAGCTTAACTCTAATTTTGGTATCTCCCTATCATTATTACGTCACCTTTCCTGGAAGTTTTAATTAAGAATTTTGATAATGCAGTAATTGATAGGCTGATGAACTCCACAGAATAGTGGCTCATGTGCCTCTGAAGTTTAAAGCTATATCCACTCTCTCTCTCTTTCGCAGCCTAATAAAAAGAAATCTCTAAATTCCCAAGGCTAAAGTGTTCTCCTTGTGTTTCTTTTTTTGTACACATCTTACAAGTCAGAGCTTGTAAGCCATCACAGTTTGCAGCTTTAAAAAGAAAGGCAAAAACAAAGAAATCACACAGCTACAGGCAGTTATTATGCTCAACACCTCTGACCCCTGCACTATGAATTGGTTCAAATCTCTCTCACTCTGGGAAAAACCTAATTCACTCACTTGGAAAGTTTACTGTCAATGGGATTCTACTGTTTCTGAGTGGAATAAAGATTTCTAGGTCTATGCCATATGAATTTTAACTACAGAAGACCTCTAAGTTTTCTAAGGGACAACTGAAATGGAGGTATTAAATACTGCAGGGTTAAAAAACAGCATGCAAACCATGCGGCCAAAAGACAGTAAGAAAACTGAGGTAGATTGTGGAAAATAATACAGAGGTTTGGGTGTCAAATTGAGAGACAAACAGGAAATTTCCACTAACCATTATTATAGGAAAATAGAAAATAAACCACAACACAGCCTCTTCTTTAGAAAGAGATTCCACTTAGTTCAGCCAGCTCAGCCCTTGCATTTTATCCTCAAAGAAAGCCTCTTCCCCGCCCCAAGCTCAACTGTGCTATTTGAAAGGTAGGATACAAACGGATAGTTAGGTCAATCAGCCACCTGCCACCAGAACCAGGAGAATGTAATCACCTTTCCACCACTATAGAAATGTGAAATAGTAACATAATGAGACCAGATTCTAGATCTTCGATACATTTTGCAACTCTGTTTGACTCAGGAGCCTTACAACTCCCTTTCCTCCATGTTCTAAACCTTCTTACACTGTCCAGAATCCACACGCGCACTGAGATAAACCTTCAGAC
This sequence comes from Apaloderma vittatum, assembly GCF_000703405.1. Classification (NCBI taxonomy): domain Eukaryota; kingdom Metazoa; phylum Chordata; class Aves; order Trogoniformes; family Trogonidae; genus Apaloderma; species Apaloderma vittatum. The sequence goes on along the minus strand of NW_009722121.1, from coordinate 120,963 downwards.
TTGGTGCCAAAAAGCCATGTTTTAAAGGTAGGGGTCTAGAGCTGTTTAGAGAGATTTGCAGAAGCACGAGACAATTTGAAAATCCCGTGAGGTGTCTATCTCACCTGCAAGGTGTGGAAATACTGCAAATTAAATCTACAGATATTTTGAGCCTGGATTTCAGGTACTTTTAATGATGTGCAATAATTTCTGTGACAGTTTAAGATACATACATCATACTTTGCAACTAACTACAGGCCAGTCAGTCTCACCTCTGTGCCTGGCAAGATCATGGAGTGGATCCTCCTGGAATCTAAGCTACAACACATGGAAAATAAGGAGGTGACTGGTGACAGCCAACACGGCGTCACTAAGGGCCTTCTAAGACATTTACAGCATTTCCTAAGTCAGCATTTCTACCCATTCACACCCCCCCATCATCTGACATGCAGGAAGTACACCATTAAGAATGTGATTCAAGCCCCAGATTCTAGATTCAACTACAGAAGCATATTGCTGAAAGAATTCATTTCTTCTCAGCTAAGAAAAATTCTGTTTCTCTCTAAAGTAATTTCTTGGGCCTTCACATGGCGGAGAGAATAGCGGTGTCTGAAATGGAGGAGCCTGGAGATAGGAACTAAATTTGTCTAATCATCTGCTTTTAAGACACTCTCTCAATTTTGGAGGCTGACACTTGGGAAATGGAAAGGAAGATAGTCACAAAGCAGATTTTTAGCCAACTGTTTGCAGATCCTGGACTCTCACCAGTCAGTAGAAAGAAACGCTCCTCAGAGAGTGATTCAAAGCAGAGTCTGAATCATCCTTTCTCACAGCGGCTGTATAAGGACACTGGCCAGAGTGGCTGGCTCTGTACAGAGACTGTGTTGTAGGCTAAAGCAGCTCTCGGAAGGACTGAAAAATAGGAGGTCTAATGATTATAGCTTTGTCACTGAAGCACTAGGCCATTTCTCTATGTTACTGTAAGTAGATATATAACAAAGAAGCGGGAGTTTTGCAATTATCAACAGACTTGTACTCGTCAGTACACCCATGTTATCAGACAAGAACGAACTACAAACATGGAGACTACAGCACTGCAAGGTATGTAGTATGGACAGAGTATATGACATTGATAATAACCAGAACCAAGGGTACACTTAATGTTCAAGTAAAGCAATGAATCCCTTCAAAAGCTAGATGCCCTTCTCCATGACCTGCCCAAAGCAAGCAAAGCCCGAGGGCATTAACTCACCAGTAAAACCTGTTTGGAGTGACCCGTTCATGCATGAGCTGCCATTTTCTTCCAAAGTCCATAGAGCTGTACAGCTGAAAGACAGAAAGAGAGAGGAAGTATAAACTTTAAGAAAGAAGAGGAAAGACTGCCACTAAATAAAGTATTAAAACCAGCTCAGATTAAAGAACAGGAATGGATTGTCCTGCTCAATTATCAACCAGCCTTGCTGCCAGGGAAAGGTTAATAAGTCAGTCTCCTTCCCTCACATTTAGCCCAGACTGAGCTCCTGAGACTCCAAAGCAGGCTGGATCTTCCAAAACCTTTTCAAACATTTTTGTGCTTCCTGATCTCAGCTGTCGATTTCGGCTGCCATATGACAATGCTGGCAGCCCCCCTGGCTTTTTCAGCCCAAGAGGAAGCAGGTGATTGATGACATGTGAATTGCTAACATTAACTAGAATGAGAGACAAATTAGATTAGTTAACATGATGAAGATGTGGCAAGTAGTGACTCTTACTCAAGGTTACGCTGTGATTCGTTTTTTATGGTGTGGTTTACATGGCTTCTGTGTATGAAAGAAAAGGAAATTGCTCCTAATTTACAACTTCTATGTTCAGAAAAAGGTCTAAATTTTGAGATAAGTTAGAATCAAACGGCTTGTTAGTGAAGTGGCTCTTCTTGAAAGCCAAATTTTCAATCTGACAATAACTTTGAGTCTTTCTGGCTAACAAATAGCACAGCTGTAACATAATCAAATTTCCACACAACTGCACACAAAATCTTAGACATAGGTTCACTTCATACCGTTCATACATACTCTGCTTAATACCACAAATATCATTCTCCATATAACTAGTTTATTACTCACAATCCACTGACTTGTAATCAAAGCATACATAAGCTCCTTTATTCCAACTTTGAGCAGTTTGGTTCTTCAGAAGAAAATATATATTTTGAGAAATAACTACTCTGCTTTACAACTAGATCATAGAGATTTGATTCTGAGTAACTGGATTTACAAATCAGAGGCAGGTCCATGTTCAAATGAGAACGGTGGCTAAGTGTGGCTGGGAAGCTAAACTATATGTGCTCGCAGTGAATATTATAGTTTCTTGAATGGGCAGTATCTTTAGCCACAAAGATCCAGCAGCCACATCTGCACTGGTAGAATAATTTACGAAGGTGATTGGGAAGGGCTGATTGAGCAGAGTCCAAAGCCTGAGGCAGCTGATTAATTCTCACTATGTTTGTACTCAAGTGCACACGCAAACTGCTGTATTGCTAGCAAAAGGAAACTCAGAAACTGAAATTCAGACATCATCAAGTATCTAATGCAACTGGTATGTGTAAAGACAAAAGAATCAGTCCTTTGCATTTATGCGAAGAGGAAGGCCAGTTCCTGGCAGTAACAACTCAACCTGCCAGAGAATAAAGCACCGCAAGTGTAAGAGATGGAATCAGGCATCCTCCAATCTTCACATTTAAATGGACTCCAGTTATACAGACTTCATTCTAACCAACATCACCGGCCTTGTGGCAAAAAATATGAGGAAATATTTTCCACTCCATGTTCTTCAGGAGATCAAGCATGATGTGAACATTCTGATCTGGTCATATTTCTTTGGTGCTGTCCTTGACAAGGTAAGATACTCCATGAGAAGCGAATGCTATCTGGGCTTCCTCTGCTTTTCTGGTCAACCAATCACAGTGGTAGTCTCAACAAATACAGTAGAGAATCCTCTGACCAAAAGGAATTCTTCATAGGTACAAAATAAAGCATTATCTTTTTTTTTTTTTTTAATTAAAAGAGCCAGGAAAATAAAATTCCTTCTTCAAATTTGAGGATAGGTTTATGAAGTCAACATCAAAATTACCTTCTGAAGGAACATTCAGGTATTTAGAAACAATTATCAAAAAAATCCACACTCCAAGAGTAAAACCTCTCCAGTGCTACAACTCCACGTTGACTTTAGCATGGTGCCTGACAGCCATATTCCTTGAGTCACGTGACATGGGTTTACACACGCAAGGTCCTCTGCACACAGAGTTGCATCAGTTGCACCAAACAACTTGGCTGTCCCTTCCATGTCCTCACCGTGGGTGTGCCCTGAAGACTGAGCCATGGTGCTGTACACATCACCGGCTCCAGGCAGCTTAGTCTCAGCGAACTCCTGTTCACAGGCAAGCGAAAGTGGGGCTTGTGTCCTTATTGTATTCTGCAACGGGTTT
>NW_009722121.1:98171-117490 GCF_000703405.1 Apaloderma vittatum | reverse complement strand
CCTCTCTTTCCATGAGAGAAAAGGATTAACAAAATACATCAATTTCCTCAGATTCTCTTTTATCTTTTGCCCCTAGCACTTCCTTTCCTTTTGCAGCTGAATAACAGCAGTAGCTACAGATAGTTCACTGGCACGAAGCACAATCTCTTTCTACCTACTCATCTTTCCAACAGTATCTCATTCAGGGAGCATCTTTCCCTCTATCAAGTGAAAAAACAGAGACAGGCTACTGAGTACTTTTTTCCTCCTTTCTGTTAAAGCTCAGACTGACTGATGGTAGAAGGATTAAATTGAACTTTCAGCTTTTAGGCGATTTCAGCTAAAGAGATAAGGAGGATATTATTAATTTCAAGAACTTCTATTTTTTTATTCACTCACTTAGTCTAGGTGTCCGGCTAGAATTTTAGCCAGATGACTGAGAGTTCAAGCTGTATGACAGAAAAAATGCCTGAAAGGTCTCTCTGGCCTAGTTCACTTTTATGGTATTATTTACAGATGCAAATGTAAAGGTTAATGTTGAATTACTAAATAAAACATACAATAAAGAGTTTTCTAGTAAGCATTAAAATTGAGTGTGTGTATATATATATATATACACACAGATCCACAAACTTTCTGTTCATCTCCGTTCATGGGAGAAGGGATGTTTTTAGAAGAGACAACAAATTCAGTGTCAAGTATAGCAGCCTTCAAGAGATTAATTTGTCCTAAGGCTGAATACTAAGCAACGGAAAGAAATAAGGTTTGTTTGGTGCCAATATTTTCCCTTTTAAAAGCTCTGCTCTGGTTCTTTAGCGATGAGTAATCTCTGGTATTTCCACCTCCCAGAACACTCCAACACATTGGAGGATGGACTTCAGTGTACCATGAAGGTGCACTGCGGGGGTATGCCCTTTCCGCAACCTCCTTGTGTTATTTGACCCACTCTGATGAATGAAAAATAATGACTATTATGGGTCTTTAGGTTTGTATGGGCTGTTCTTGTGTCTTGACACAGCTAAAGAGTGACGTGCAGAGGACCTGACTAAGGACCAATTCAGAAGCAGGACCCAAACCAGAAGGATAAAGTCCTGCCTCAAGGTAAAGGTGTAAAACTCATTTTTTAACATGAAAATAAACTCGGAATCCTACATCTATTGCAGATGGGATCCAGGAAGGTGAAGGGGCCAGCACTGTGTGTCAAACAAACATACCTTTTAATGTGCTCTCAGACCTGATGAAGCACCGAAAGTATTACCCTGAAAGTATCAGCAGGATCCTAGAGCAATTCCACTTTCACACCTGGCTTTCAGGTCACCCCAGCTCAGGAGTATTGGTGCAGTCTTTAAGAATAAATACTGAGCGCTGGGGAAAATCTGCCTCTGCTCAGGAGCCTAGTTAGACCTACTATGAAAAAAATGAAAAGGCCATATCACCAAGAAAGTAAACAGCAAATGTTTATCAGAGCAGCATCACAATACTCCACACTCAAGGATCGTAGCACCAGACATATCGCATCCACCAACACAATCCCGCATTTCACCTAGAATGCACAATCTGTGCGAGGAAAGACCTTGGCGGCCCAAGTGATATACAAGCCTATTTCACAACAGGCCAGAACCTTAACTCATGCTTCTCTTGCTCAGCATAACTGTGAATTATAAGGATATTAAATACCACAGGCAGAATGCTGTTTCTTCAAACTCTAAGAACACTTGCAACATTTTGTAACAACAGCATTGTTTCCCAGATAAGCAGCAAGCTCCTTAAAGAGCGAGTTTTATTCCTGGTGTCAGATTCTCCATCACGTGCAACATGCCAGAAACACAGTCAGAACTACAGAGCTGGAAGGGAAGGAGTTATACAAACATACATGCACACACAGTGTTGCATATGAAAAATATCTTCCCGTTACTGCAATTCTCCAGTACAAACTCTCAGGGTGACACATCCCGCTGACTTGCTTGGATGGTCTTGTTTGGGGCTGGGGTAATTTGGTTTGGGTGTTTTGTTTATTTTTTCATTCAGAGGTAGCAAAAAAATACAAAAGGATGATTTTGCTGAAGAAGCCAGGATTCTCAGAACTGGAGCAGCATGAGAAATTGGCCTGCTTAAAATCTACTATGGAGAAAAGGGAGAAGAACGAGCAATGAAGGAAAAACATAGAAATCACAGGAAAAGACTCAGCCCTCTGATGTTAGGCAACCATGTCCGAGCTAGTCACCAAGGCTCATTTTTAGACAGGCAAGAAATGGGCTGAAAACAGGCACTTCTAAAGCACAATTCCCATACTATGATACACTTCTAAACCACTTATTATTCATGCCCTAGAAGTCTCTATTTCTATACATAGACACTAAAAAAAGTCTACAGTGGCTAGTGCAGAAGGATATAACCCCACCACAGACAGATGATTTAGTTAAGATGGATTTCACGTTAGGTTCCCCGTTTCCAGGTTGATCTGTTTGGTTTTCATGGGGAAGCGGAAAGAAGACTGAAGATTCAGGGTGAGATGCAGAAAGGTCAAGCAGACAATAGCCTGAGTACGCTGTACCACAGCACCAAGCAGATGTAGATGATGTTACATATGGATTGAGAAGCAACAGACAACACATTAAACAAATTCAGAGAGCTTTGGTATTTATAGATTTTTATGCTCAAACACAGAAGAATCATTAGGGCATCAGGAACATACATAAAAAGCTCATACCCAAATAAAATCAAATATTCTTTGTTGCTATGAAATCAGGTCTACTGGCCTGAGTAAACAACTGGTCAGAATCTCAGTAGTTCCCTGCCTGCCAGACAACCCTGGAGTGCAAATGATGGTGTCAGATAAAGTGAGAAAGAGCAGCTGAACTATATACACTTAAAAGAACAATTCATTTATTACACACAAAATTATACTTCCCCCAGCTGATGACGGAAAGATACATTCATATTAATCCAGCAGCGCAAGAGTCAGCCCAGTGGTAACTACTGGGCAGTAACTAACTCATGGTTAAATGGTGTTATTGCAAACATGCCAGGAAGCTCATTTCTAGAAGGAAAATGAACTGGAGAAAATAAAATGTTTTCAGCCTTTAGAAGAGAGAAGTCATGTCTGACAGTACCCAGAGATGACCCTTCACATGGAGAGAGCCGTATGCAATAAAGTCAAACTGCAGTGAAAATGTTTCAGGAAATGACATCATCAAAGTTTTTTCTAAAGGCACACTGAGCAGCTGGGTACCACTGGAGAAACATTTTGCAAGAGGAACAGTATTCTGTATAGAATAAATAGATGGTCTTTGCTTCACCCACGGCAAATAAAGCTCTTTTTTCCACACCTAAAATTAGACATCAGAAGGATTTAATAAGGTTGCCCTTACTTAGCAAAAACAAAACAAGTGAGTTTGCATTGTAGGAGATAACTGTTTGAGCAGGTTAAAGGATAGGAGTAATAATTTCATTCCTCCCATTTATCTTCTATTTCTTTCATTTTACCCTAAAATAACACCTACCCCTATTCAAGCACTGTAAGACTACCCTATAGTCAGATCTATCTAGTCACCATGGTCTCCACTTGTTAAGTTTTGCACAGAAATCCAAGATGCCTTTCTTCTTTTTTCTGTTTTTTAAAATGGTATCTTTTTCCTTCAGCTCCAGCTGAATCCCTGAGACACTATCTACTCCTCATTCATACAAATAGGAATTAGACCTCCAAATCCCCAAGGAATTCAAGTTGGGATAGTAAACTCTCAAACAGCCAAGACCCACAACACAAAAGCCATTTTCCCTTATCAATTTTTCCATTTGAGATGTTGTAAAATTGTGCTTTTTCTCTTTCTTGTAGCCCTGCATGTTAAATCGACTTTTGGAGACTCCTTAACAACAATCCTGCAGCTATCAGTTGCCTTCAGGCGCTGGCATTGTGTGCTTTTGGGAGCAGAGCAGACTGCAAAGCCTCACCAGAGCACAGTAACAGAAGAAATATCACATCATCGAGAAGAGTTGGCTAAGAACCCAGACAGGATAGATTTGGTGTAGCCATGAAGACAGCAGTTGGTACTACAGAAACACATCCTACTTCTATACCACATTTTCCGCCTTACCTTCCTTGCCCGTCTTCTGTCATTCCTTTTTTGAGGACAGATGGATACAAATCCCTTTCACATCACCAGTATAATGTTTAAGCTGTGGGGTCTATGCCTCAGTAAGACACCTCTAGACAGTCAAGAAGTTACCATCAGGGGAAACAAGGGATAATGTCACCTTCAAACTGATGACCAACTCAAGAACAATGGTATAATCTATGCTTTTTCCTTCCATGCCCTCCAAGGGAAATATCTGGTTCTCGCCATCTTGCTTTGCTGGAGCTCCAGAAAAATCAACTTCTGAAGCTTGGAAGTGCTTCTGGACCTTTCGGGAGGGAAAGAAGAGCTTCTTGCTCTCTTCTATTGTCACAAGCTGCTGGAAATCACAACTCAGGTAAGGCACCCTTAACAGCTTCACACTAAAGAATGTAAAAATAAATCCTGCTTCTCGAGCCAAAAGATTTGTGTAACAGCTGGCAGAGCTGAGCTTAGGAGAAAGAAGTCTACCAGCACCATATTTATGGGCTTTGTTTACACAGAGTTGTAAAAACTAGTAATTGTAATGAAAACAAATGGGCCAGTTTATCTCTCTGATTTCCTTTCCAGGTGATTAAAGGCTGCAACAAGAGACCTCATTAAAGCCCAAGGTTCTTCTCCAGCAGGGTACAGCCAGATTGTCTCAGGCATGGAAAGAGAACACGTTCACAAACTGCAGCATATCTGAGACTTGACAGAGCTGCTAATTTCCCTATAGATGCTGTATGGTAGAAGGGGCATACAAAATAGACAATTTTGGTAAGAAATTGGTGTAGATAGAAATTAAATACTAAATGCATTTCCATCATCTGTGGCATACAGAGAGGAAAAAAGATGTATCAGAAGCTGAGAAGTTCTGTTTGCACTTTAATACTGAAATATTTCACGTGCTGGCTGGCAAAAGTCAGTCTTCAAACAATAAAACACCAGGCTTCACCCCACTAGTATAAGAAACTGCTCAGGGATCTTCTGCTCAAAGCCCAAACACTTTGTAACCATTTGACTTAATGTTGTACTTCTATAGCTCAACCCAGACCCAGCTTATTAAGAAATGAGGTAGGTTAAAACAATGCACTAATATCATGTTTCATGGTTTTACAGTTTAAAAAAATACTTTCAATTGACGGATCCACCCACAGCAGTGCCTCTCTCCTCCACGTCATCTCCAAGAAAAAGATGAGAGTGGATTAAGGCGGTCTAAAAAAACCTCACTCAAAACCCTTCACATTTCAATTTCTCTTAAGCCTAATTGGTAATGAGCACATGCAGCCAAAAATTTGCCATTTCTGTTGAGAGTACAGTGTAACTTTTAATATTCTACTGCGTGACTGGTTTGTAGTGAAAGTCCAGATACAGCTGCAACAGGAGCAGTGACATAAATGAATGTCACCAAAAAGTTAAGACACGTTTCAGTCCTGAGTGAAAAACAGCCTCTTTCTCCTACTTTCTACTCACTTCCAGAACTGCTGGAGTGGATTATAGTCAAGATGAAAAGTATTACTTTCAGATTTTTGCTTAAACTGAAAATCTGGGGAAAACACATGTTCATTTAGTCAGTCAAAACACATTTCAATCTAATTAATTTAGCTTTAGCAACTTTGCAAAAGGTACTATAAATAGAAATGCCATTTTGAGGGAAGGCTAACTTTTTTGATTGCTTTCTTATTCCTTACTTCATGACATTTTAACCACTTCAAAATCAGCTCTAGATTCTGGGAGAGGGCTAAAGTTAAGCAGTACATGTTGTCACCAACACCCTTCTGATCTGTGTTTTGTTAACAACCTTTACTCAAAGCTAAAGACATAAAAGGGGAAAAAAACCCACAGGAATCCTACTTCCAGAGCCTGAGAACAGATTGAAACAAAATAGACAGGGCAAGCAAATGTGCCATGCCAGGGGACAGTTTCCCACATCAGCAACGATGAGCAGAGAGCAAGACTAGACACAGAAAGGGGCAGGGATGCAGAACGGGCAAAGGAATGACAATAATGGGACTGTGAAGAGATCAAAACAGGATGGAGGTGGTGAAACTGTAGACTCCTGCTACATGGTATACCAGGAGATATCTTCACCAGTATTTCTTCCACCAGCATCCAACAGACTCAACCAGAGGCAGAGGAGAGTTGCAGGCTGCTCCTGTTGTCCCCAGGTGATGCTTCAGTCCCTTTTCCCCCACAAACAGCTCTTTAACAGTGACAAAAGACAATCTGGCTCAAATGGCTGCTGTCTTTCCCCCATCCAAACCCAGATGGTCCCTTTGCCCACCTTCCCCGTAGCTTAAAAATCATCAGGCAGTTTTTGATCTGAGGTCTGTGCTAACTGGATCCACTAGCCACCTGGCTATAGGCAATGAGCCCATGCAGGTCAGCCTGCACCAAGGACCTCTGTGTCCTCCCAGTCCAAGAAGAAAATCTTGTTTTTTCCTGGGGGCTCCACACTGAAGCCATTTAGAAGCCCCTCCTCAAGCTCTGTCAATGCTTATACTCCAAAATTTAACAATAAGGGGAAATAAATGGAAATCACATGTCTAATGGAAAGATTTTTCATTCACATGTGCTTTATTGTGTGATATATGCCCTTAATTACAGTGAAAGTGTCTGGCTACATTTGTTGCCATTACAAACTATTCATTCTTGTTTATTGAGCATAAGACTGTAACGGGCAAAAGAGTAGAAGCTCAGACATTAACCAGTGTGACATTAAGCTACAATCACATGCTTGGCTCCTCCTCTCCTTTCTGGAGGAAGTCCTACAGCATTATCTGTAGGATAACCTCTGTATTATGCACAACAGGATTTAATGGAAGAGTCTAGTGAAATAAAGTTTTCACACCACCAAACCATCTTCCAAATTAATTTGACTTTGCTCAGTTCCTTCTTTATGTGGAAAAGACATTTATGAAAGTGTATACAGGGACATTAATGAAAAGTGTTTTAAATTGCATTTAGAAAAGCATTTTATTCTGAGATGTAATTGTTGTTCCTGTAAAAAGAAAAAATCACATGGCTTGAAATAAATAAATATTAGTTTAGGCTCAAGCAGAACATGTCATTTTGGCAAACTTAAAGCAACATATTTTGCTTCAGGTTAAATCACACCTTATTTAACACACACACACACACTCTCTGCCACCCAATTCAGCTTCAATCTTCCATTTATCAGCATTTTCACAGGCAAGAGAAGTTACCCAAAACAGTCCTCAAGTTTTGTGACCCACCACCCTGCAAACACTGAGGAGACACACACCTGAAACTAAGCTAGCTCATACAGGTGAAAATCCTGCAAAGTAGAGCTACTCCCACTCGGGGTGAGCCCTGACAGAAGGCAAGTGTCCACCCTCCTCATCCACTGCTCATCTCACCAGCTGAAGAGCAGCAAACTTCACAGGTCCTCAAGATCTTCATCCAGCTTCTCAGAGGTGTGGTACAACTCTTCACACCGTCAGAGCCGTCTCACAAACTCTCCAAATTCTTTTACCTTATTCACCCTACGAGAACACTGTGCCCCCTCAACCTGATGCCATGGGTTCTGGCAGGGATTTATAAGCCAAAGAAAGATTTGCTGTGAAATGTTTAGTGATCACTAAATTGCACCCTTCTTAAGAGAGGAACTCAGCTAGGATCTTACCAGATTTCAAAAGCTGACAAGTAGCTCTAGGCATCCTCAGGAAAAGTGAGAAAAGAGCAGCACTGCACTGGCTCGCTGTGCCAAGCACATTCCCTACAAGCACCCAAAATCAGGGTGAACAAAGGCTGAACTACACAAAAGATGGGCTTTTTGATGATTGAGAACACCTGTGGCTGGGCACCGAATTAAATACAGGCTGCTCCAATTAATCCTGCTATGATCCCCCTTTCTCTGCTGCCAGAGATCACTGCAGCCTCTCTACACACACATGCACCAGAGATGCGAAGCGGGAGGGGTTTGCTGTGCTCAGTGACACCAGCACATCAGCCCAGCAGGTTCCCAAGCCAGTGCTGTGCATTCAGATCAGCAAAGAACTTCGCCCTCCATGACACAGGTTTCACTCAGTCTGAGGCAAAGATGAACACACCAAGAAATGCATCACAAGTGCAGTTGCCAGACAACTCGGAGGGAAGTTCGGAAAAGGTAATAACAAGAGTGATTCAAGGAGAGAGATACCAGGAGTTGAACGGGCAGAATTTCTCCAGGGATTGTAAAAAGGAAGCACAGAACTGTCTACCTGTATGTAAATGGGAGAACACCACAGAAATGGGAAGTTCTGAAGGCCAGCATGGGTGAGAAGGCAGAGACAGACATTTCTAATCCTTACAGACCCTTCCTGAATACACTTCCTAAGACAGTTCAATCCAAGTACTGCAAATACTAATTTTTAATAATTTCCTTTCCATTCTACAGTTGGTGTCAACTTGCCATGGCAATGCCGCCTGCAAAGGGGCTAAGGGGCTGCAGCTCTGCCTGTCAGGAGCCTCATAAGTCAGGAAGGATGGCACAACAGGCATTTCATTGGATTTACTCTAGCTGGGTTCTGCCACTTGGGCCTTAGAGCAGGCATTTAAAGGCTGCCACAACACACTATGCTACCTTGGACTCTTTTCGTCATGGATATGCCACTGATGCCACCATGAAAAGTTTCTGGGAAGATCAAGTGGATGCATGATCACTTCTTAGGACATGTACAGGTCCAGCCCTGAGCGGAATCCCTCTCTGGACAATTCTGGTCCCCACACACCACATATGCACTGCCTGGACCAAAGCCAGATATTGGGCCAAACCTGCACAAAGAAAGCACCACCATAGGTAATCGGAGTTTTGTGTCCCCCAAAAGCGAACACAGATGCTGCCTACAGGACAACTGTGACTGAAATAATTTCTATGAGTAAAAAGATTATAAAAAACAAGGTAGAAACTTCAGCTTCTAATAATGTTGAAGATGCAGCTTCAGCAAATATTATCTCCTACACATACATCCTAGCTCTTGTGCCATCTTCTACAATTCATACTTTTAGGCCACCTTCATTACCGCACAGCTGTCATATCCTGTCCTATTCTGTCCTAAAGAGAACTAAAATTTAAGATTAAACATCCTGCACATCTTGACTCATTGTATGCCTCAAATGCTAAAGCAAACTCTGGCACTGAATATATAATATAAAAAAGAAACTCAGAGCTCCTTCCAGCCCTCTCCTACTTCCCAGTCAGCTCTGGTCTCTACCAGAGGCTCTGCTAGATTGAAGATGTTGTCCAGCACTGCTCTTATTAAATAATTCTTAAAATCTTGTGGTATAATTCAGTCCAGCTCTAGTTAGCCAGATTTTTCATTGGCCAGATTCCCCAGCAATCCATGCATTGACAACAGTCAACTACTGAAGGTATAAGCAGAGCCTGCTTACACAGGCACCTGTCTCTGCACACACACACAGAGCTAAGCCAGAGACCATATGTAGGACAGTTTCAAACCTGGTAAGGTCCATGGGAATATTCCTTCCTTCATCCTGAAGAGCAAGTGGTCCCATGTAAGGCAACAGATGGTGTCCTCCCTGTACTTCACAGGGCTTCAGCTCATCCTGATCCAAAGGTGCATGGGAGACTGACAATACCAGCCATACCCCGGCATGAAGGGCAGCATACGGATGTTTACAGGAGGAACCCAAATGAACAGCACCATTGTAAATGCCAGACACCATCAGGAGAATTTAGCTTGACAGCTGTAGCAGAAACTGTCATTGAACTGAGGCATCATTGCCAGAAAAATCACCAAATGAGAAACTCGCATGTTTCAGGGATCCCCTAGGGCTGCTGGGCATACACCATTTACACTGTCATCTCTGATTCATCCATCACCCGGTTCCTGCAATCGAACAGTGGGAAATTGTACCTTCGGAATAAATGAATCTGCAATTGCAGACCATGCAAGAAAAAGGAAGTTCTTATCTAGCCTCCCTCAGCAGCTCTCTAGGTTTCTATATATTCTGTGGTGTCTATATTTAAGCTATCTATCCCACTTAATTCAAAATCCAAGTAACTTCAATCCACCTTATGGAGCAGGATACAGGAAAAAAGTCCCCACAAAAATCCAACAGGAAGAAGCACACACAATCCAAGGTGACAACTATAGTCAACGATAAGTCACCAAACATGATATAACTAACTTCAATTCCAATGTTAACAGTGTTCATACAGCATAATTCATAAGATAAGTGAAATCTGCAGAGGACAAATAAAGCAGCCTCCTCCATGCTGTCACTAGAGGAACAAACACAACTCATCTGGCTAGGGAATGTCGGACTCAATTTTGCAGCAGAACTTTCAGGTTTGTCACATTTGTGCCGTCGGGCATGTGTGCATAACTCTTGTGGATTTGGACTAAGATCTGAGGAAATAAACTGGCCTGAAGCAAGAGCTGTGCTAGCCAGGACAAAACCAGAGTCCAGTTTCAGCAGCAAAAGTTTTGATGACATTATTGTTTTCTTACTATATGGCAGAAAAGTCCCCTTGGGTACAGCATATTCTGCTAACATGTTATCTGTACGTGTTATCACTTGAACACTGCAAGTATAAAATGCCAGCAAATCTACATTCAGACTGTTTACAATCACTGCGCCTCTGGCAGAAATGAGCTGCTCAAAGTAGGAGGCTGTGGGAAGGATGAAGTTTTCTTCCTTTTGCACTAAAAAAATTGCATGGATTTTCTATAAAGCTTTTAGTTTTGTGGTTTGTTTGTTTTAGCAGTTGTCCTTCTCTCAAAAATATCACTCTTCATTTTGGCGCCTCAGCTCCTCCTTTTATCATACCCACAATACTTTGGATGTGCCAAAATTTTACTGCATCATGCCCTAACTTTCATTTTATAGCCATCCGTGGTCCTATAAAAATCAATTGAACACAAACTTAAAGAATTTTATTACACTGGAAGAACTTCTGTAACTGCCACAAAACTGTTTTGGGACTTTTGCCAAAAAAATTCAAATACGCACACAAGCGTGTGCACACCCATACAAACAGGCCACCAGTCTTCTCTCAGACAACCTATATAGAAGAATAAGTTTAAATACACATCAAATGCAACTGAAGACATGCAGCATTTGCAACGAAGAATAAAGATCTCTCTCAGAAGCGTAAATGGCCCGCAGCAGGGTAGTACTACTATCAGGACATTTTGAAAATCTTGGCTTTTTTACATTTTTTTTTTCTTAAAAAATAAAGCTTCTGGTATTATTAACTATGAGGAAGTATTTGAAAGACATAATTACGAACCTTTCCTCAGTCACGGAAACATCAAGAGAAATACAACTGAAATTATTCAAAGATTTCCATGATTTTTTTCTCTGCCAAACTCATGACTTTCAAGAGACCAATTCATGACTTCCGAAACCTTGGGATTGCTAGCTCTGAGGTGCTAGACCAGAAATCCAGACACTGGCTGCCTTTTTAACAATTGCAACAACAACCATGGGAAGCTGAAACATAAACTGGGTTACCACAGTGTATGGGACATTTGAATAATTTGTGGCTACTGTGGTGACAAAGGATTCACAGTTGTTCCTCTGGCACCTTTATTCCCCAGAATAATATCGATTACATGCAGTTTCTATTGGAAGGAAAAAAAAGAAAATAAAAAAAAAAGAAGAAAAAAAGGTGAATTTTCATATGTCAAGGTTGAACAACGGAAACAAATAGTTGCCTTAACAGAAGCAATAGCTTGCACACAGGCAGATGAGCCCTGGGACTCTGCACTTCTGAGTTCACAGATTTTAGTGAAGAAAAGCAGCCTGTACACTGGAAGGAGTCAACTACATCTATCTTGTTTCCTGTAAGAACAGAATACTGTACATATTTTCAGGACAGATCCTCCAGTGATGCAAATCAGCATTTCCCTGCTAAAATCAACGGACTTGCACTGAATTTCAGCTGCTACACTTGTGACCGCGCACATCTTTTGCAAACCAGCTCAGGTGCGCTATTAGATCAGAACATGGTCCATTTCCCTGCTGAAACCAAGCACTGGAGGCAGGGATAGTTTGTAGAGACGTAAAAAGGCCAGGAGATATAGAGAGAAACATTTGAAAAGGGCAATCCGAGACAAAACTAGGGCCACATACAAGCTTTCATTATTACATTAATCTGTTCCACACAATACCCACTAAATTATTTGAATTTAAATGTATGATCTTTTTACTGCTGTGCTACAGTACAGAAGAAGGGCCCTCTTCCCTGTGGCACACATACAAGTACAGCACCTGCTGAAGTGAAATTCCCCCGCGAGTTCTGCATCCCAGCCACACTGGAATTTCTGCACAGCCTGAAGCCTGGGGGGAGATGAGATTTACAGAACAGGAAATCTTGTCACTTTTCCATAAGGCCATCTGGGCCAGTGGGGGAAAAAAAAAAAAAAGGAAAAAAAAACCACACAGAAAACAGACCATGATTTAGAAAGTCTGCATAATGTTGCAGATCTGTTGGTGGTTTAGCTGGCTAACTTTGCATAGCTCATTTCACCTTCCTGCACTTCAAGTTCCCATCAGCCTCTCTCAGTGCCTCACTGACTCTGCCTCTGTAACAGCAGCAATACAGAGGCAATCTGTGATTTCCGAGCCATTTAAACATCCCTTCCACGGCACTGGTAGGTAACAGGACAAGACTGTGGTAACAATGGCACTGCTGGGCAAACCAGATGATTCCTCCCATTTATGGCACAAAGGGATCTACTAAGAATTGCATGGTGCAAAAACCACCAGGGCATACTGGGGTTTACAAAATATAGTTAAGTTTCATCAAAGAGTGGTGGAAACAAAATGTCAGCTCCTGTCTGCTCCTTTTCCAGAGTTTCTCTTTCTTTGGCTCTCAGATATGTGTCTCTCAGCTGTACAAAAAGATTTTGCTAATATACTGTTAGAGATAAGATATAATAAGTGTTCTGTTAAATGGATGTGACATGCCCATCAGGAAAGCACTATGCAGATATTGCCATAGAATCCCACTGAAATCAAGTCACAGATGCTCTGTGTGGTCTAGGACTAGCCTGTAGGGTCAGATGACCTGACTGGGTCCTGCACATCCTCAACTGCAATGGAAAGCATAACGACAAGAACAGCTAAAAGTAAAACACTGGCAAAGACTTTGATACTTGGCACTGCCAACTACAGCCAAGGCTCTGTATTGGGATGAGGACTGTACACTTCCCTAAAGGTTGCCATCCCTGGATGGTTCACATAGCCCTCTTCCCAAGTAACAGCTTATGCAAATATGCCAGATGTGTCAGAGCAAGCTGGAACACCCCTGGCCTTAGGGGCAGCACTGAGACCATGGGACAGCCTGCTATTGCCACTCCTGACCGCAAGCTCCCAGTCTGGAACACAGAAATGCAGCCCTCAGCAAGCAGCCTCAGGGACTGTCCCAGTTCTTGGTTGCTGATGACATAACAAACAGGCACAGGAGGGGCTTGCAGGCAGGGAAGGGCAGTACCTTCACCCCCCAGCACCATCCATCCAGGTGTCTCCCTTAATGACATTGGTTTATCCCATCCCAGTCATCCATCTTTGAAGGCATTAAACATGAAAGTATTAAGTAGCCCACTGCCATCTTAATGTGCAATACTTCCAAACAGTGAGGTCTTGTATTGTCAAGGCAATGTGCAAATACTAATTAATGCCACCATTATCCAGACAGAAAGAATAGTCCCTGTCAGGCAGACTTCCAACAGTGCTCAGCTGCCTGAATCACTGACAGTAATTGGAGCTGCTCGGTCCCAAATCCTTCCGGATAAAGCATGACCCTTCTTGGTTAACAAAACATAACAGCTTCTTAATCGCCACCTTCCAAAAAGCAGTTCTGGTCCAAGGGAATTAAATAGTGTCCCTCCATATTGAATTTTACATGCCCACGGTCATAATTTCAGGTGCTAGCAGACTCATCTTCCCTGAGCTACGGCTTTAACGTCCTGAAGCATTAAAGAAAGCAAGAGAATAGCAAAACCCAAAAGAGTGAAACTACCTAAAATCCCAACACTAAAAGCTCATAATGACTTACGTGTCTTTGCAGGCACTCTGCAATAGTGAAAGCCTGTCTGTATAACCACTGCACACTCTAATGTGCAAAGGCTTACATACTTCTAAGACTTAATCCACAAAAGCATTTATTTATATACCTTAAAGTTAGACCCAGGCCAAAACATTTGGCTGCTCTGAGGTCAACGTTGCTTCTATTCTATTTTATTCTATTAAGTTCCACATTTTATATGTTATGCTATTCAGAATTAAAATTTCATGACAATTCACATAAATTTATGTTCATTGTCACAGGCTCCTCTATGTCACATCAGCTGTGATACTTTGGGTAAAATTAATCCTGTTGTTCCTTGGCTTTGAATAGTCACACTTCTAAACTCAAGCGCTTATCACATTAAGTCAATCTAATGAGGGGGAAAGGAACCAGACTTAAGCGCTTCATAGTTAGCATCAGCAGACATTCGAGGGAGATGGAGAGAGATGGAGAGACAGAGAAAGGAAAGGAAAAGGGAGAGAAAAGGCCAAGGTTCATCTCATTTCACTAAAACAGCTGGTAGGTAACTCACATCTACCCACATGAATCCTGATAAAGAAAAACAAAAGACTAGAATTCCATCTTTGCTTGCATGTCATGTTTCTTCTCTCCTCTAGGGCTGTCATTATAACCCGTAGGCATGATAGCAAGAACTAGGAAACTTCTTGCTCTTTGTTGCTTTGATCATAGTGGAATCATATCCCGTGTAATCCATTTTGGACACGTCCAGACAGCAGGGTTGGTTTCAAGTTCCCTAATCTCAGGTAATACAGCAAATACTTACATCTCAGCAAAGGAAATTACTTCCCTGATAGTCAGTGGAGGTCTAGTCAATACGAACGAGTCTAAGGTACAATTTACCTCATCCTAAAAGAGTTACCTACATTTGCTTCCAGAAATCAATCAACACCGTTCAGTAGATCACCAGCAACTACTGTGTGCAGCCTCGGCACCTAATACAGGTATACACTGGTACTTTTTAGATCTCTACAGTCAGGCAAAATTAATCATGCCCCTGGCGTTCTTATTTTTCAGCCTTCTTCATTCCTTTATGTTTATTTCCATCTGCTATATTTATAACCACCTCTCACCCCACTTAGGCTCCAGATAAAATCAATATACAGCCATGATTTAGTGTGGCCTGGGAATAAACCACAGGATCCTTGCTCTGGTACACAATAAACTAGGCTGCTTCAGCAGAAGAGCATATTTAAGCATCAAATGTGTCTCGCTCCATTTATCTCTATATTTTCCTCTTCAAAGTAAAACCTGTTCACAAAGTATCTATAACATAAATAAAAGGCAATAGGAAAGTCTGTTCTAACTAAATCAAGTTTCACAAGCAGTTACTTTTTTTTTTGCCACCACAAATCATCACAAGCCCAAAGTTCACTATTTAGCTAGGACAAAATTCATTGGGCATTTCTGAAGTAGAGCCAGGGTTGCATAATTTGATTTCTCATCTATTAAAACTGCCAGGCTTACCACAATCAGGATGATGAATGCAGAGTCATACATCTTCTTTCCAACAGTAATGCTCATCAGTACTTCAAATGCAAACAATTGCAACTTTGACTTTACAAAAATTACCTGGTGCATCAGCATCACTTAATTAAATAATTTTAAAATTGCTTTTGTTACATTTAATGAATTATATATTATACTGCAATGAAACATGCAGCAATACAAATACTTCACAATGCTAACAATTAAGGCTTACTTCACTTACAGCAATTGACAACACAAGTGCTCCTCAATTCATTCAGTTTGTGCATTCCAAATGAACTGGTTTGCAAAAAGAGTGCTTCTTTGCTAATGAGTTTTGTAATCAAGGCATCTATTTTAATTTCAAATTGGCTAGATTGGGGGAAATTGCTGAACTAAATGACTGGTTCTAATTAGGATTATAAAAATATTCATCATGCAGCAGAATTAGCGCAAGGTCTTTATTTCCCTGCGTTTGCATGTAGTTTTAGTTTAAGAAAGGAAAAAAAACCTCCTGACAAATTGTCTTCCTTTTAATGAATTGAACAAACACTATATCTGTTTTAGTCGTCCTTTCATTTAAGGGCACTGATACATATTCATGATTTGTAAATGATGTTAAGAGATTTTGATTCTTCATTACCATATTGAAGAAGAGACTTCTGTAAATTGCCTTTAAATACTTCCAATCTCAAGGGTTTGGTGGGTTTGTTTTGGTTGGTTTGTTTGGGTTTTTTTTTGGTTTGGGTTTTTTTAACTTTACTAACATTTCAGTTTATCTGTTTGATGAAGACCAGCCTGCCTGGGAGAGCTGCTTGCAGGTGGCTTGTCCAGCAAAGGACACATGATATGTTTGTAGAACCTGATGTTCTCAGAAGAGTATTCAAAAGGCAAAGAGATGAAAAGCTTGTTTGTAGTTAAGTCATGGGAACAGGGTGCTATCTGGGTTCAGTTTCTGACTTTGTTATAGTCCTCAGTGGTAGTCAGGCAATGAAACACTTTAATGACCTGTGTGTGAATACACTATGGATGCGCTGGGGACAATGTTTTGTCTGTCAGCTTCACGTTTAATTGCAAGCTCTCTGGGGCAGAGATTGCTTCTTGATATGAATGTGTAATACAATGGACCAGTCAGGATGGCAGGGATTTCTAAGAGCAGTTACTGTAACATGGCTTGTATTAAACATGAAACCCTAAGTGCTTCATTACAGCTGGGCAACATACCCACTTTATTTCATTCCTCAGTATGATAGGTCAGTAGGAGCAATTGTAACTATGGCAGTTTCCTTGATTTCTTTCCCCTTTGGGTGAAGAAAAGAATGCAGCAGATGTGCCTCGAGCTTCACTCTGCAGGATGCTCAAATGGCATGTGGCTGGTGCAAAATAAATTTGAAAGCTGAGTACTGTATCCATAGGACTGGAACCACAGTTATCATCCTCTTCAGGTATCAATGAGCCATGATGAGAAATTAGCCCCAGTGTGTTCTCTCACATCATACAACAAAATGGTGATTCTACCATGAGGATCCATGTGGGAGCAGAAAGAGCTTATTTTCCTTGTTAAATACAATGTTCACATCTCGTTAAGAAAAGCTGAGTTTTACCCAAGAGGTGCAGTCTTGAGCTGTTGCTGATAAAAGGAGAGGTTGCTCACACTTCTGACATCTACAGTTACATCTGAATTTCAGGACCAGGAGTGCTGCTGAGGACCAGGTGAAAGCTTTGGGTGCCTGCTGATTTAGATCAAAACGAGATGTGAGGCAGCCACCAACCCACCTCTCCTTATGAGCCTTATACCTCAGTTCCTAAGGAGAGAAGACTTACAGGCCTGGGCTGGAGTTATGTCTCAACCAGACATGCAGCAGCACACACTGCCTAATTGCAGCACACCTGCAGCACGCAGCTACTGCTATCTTAGTAGCACACCGCCCAACATTAGGAGTTCCAACTCAAATTGCAATATCCCTCATCTGAACACAACTCTGAAGTCAGATGAACATAAGCCGGCAATGTGCCCAGGGGGCCAAGAAAGCCAGTAGCACCCCGGCTTGTATCAGCAGTAGTGTGGCCAGCAGGGCTAGGGCAGTGATCGTCCCCCTGTACTCAGCACTGGTGAGGTCACAGATGGAATCCTGTGTTCAGTTTTGGGCCCCTCACCACAAGAAAGACACTGACGTGCTGCAGTGTATCCAAAGAAGGGCAATAAAGCTGGTGAAGGGACTCAAGAGCAAGTCTTATGACAAGCAGCTGAAGGAACTGAGGTTGTTCAGCCTGGAGAAAAGGAGGCTCAGGGGAGACCTTATCACTCTCTACAAATACCTGAGAGGAGGTGGTAGTGAGGTGGGGTCAGTCTCTTCTCCCAGGAAACTAGGACTAGAGGAAACGGCCTCAAGGTTTCATTGTTGGATATTAGGAGAAAATTCTTCACCGAATGGCTCGTAAGTATTGGCACAGGTTGTCCAGGGAAGTGGTTGAGTCACCACCCCTGGAAATACTTAAAAGATGTAGATTGGCAATTAGGGACATGGTTTAGTGGTGGATCTGACATCATTAGGTTAACAGTTGGATTTGGTGATCTTAAAGGTCTTTTCCAACCTACATGATTATATATGCCTACTCTTCCATGAAAGGCACAGAAAAATCTAAGACCAAGGACTGGGGCACTTGATGGGAATGAGGGAGAATACAACTCTCCAGCCTCTGTGCTAGTGAAGCTGAGCAGAGCAGATGGAGGGGGAGCTAAGCCTGAAATCCTGCAGCAATGGCACCATCTGAGACAGAGAGACCAACGGCCCTTCAGGGCACTGAGAACTCTCTTAATCTTTCAGCTCAGTGATCAACTACGATAGGAAAAGAGGAGACTGTCTTTTTCTCCATGTGTTTCCGTGTATAAAGTTCTGACTTAATTTCTTTATGTAACTCCTCTTCCCACAGAGCCACATGGAGAGGACAAGAGGCAAGGGGTATAAGTTGCACCAGGAGAGGCTTCATCATGGTATAAGACATTTTTTACAGTGATAACAATCACTGGAACCTCCTCTCCAAGGATATCGTGGAGTGCCCCTTAGTGGAGGCTCACAAGACATGACTGGACAGGTTGCCAGATAATCACATCTCAGCTCCCTTTCCCACAAATGGTTGGACTAGATGATCTTTCAAAGTCCCTTCCCATCCAGGCTGTTCTATAAATCTATGACAATATCACATCACAAAGCACCACATACAAAAATAGGTGACTGCCTGGAAAAAGGTGCCCACATTTTGAGAATATGAATCAAGCCTTGCCTCCTCTCAGCAAGTCCCACCAGATTTCTCTGGCAGCACCCTACTCAATGTGTCAAAAAAATATAATTCTGCCCTTCACCGCCTAACTGCCCAAACTCCAGGGTAGAATTTACCTGGCAACAGAGAGGCACTGCCTTTGTGGCTCTGGCTCTGCATGTCTCGGCTATTAAAAACTCTTTCCTCATGTAGTCCCAGTGTTATCTGTGATTCTTTTTGATAAATTCAGCAGTGTCTAATCAAGATAGTCAGGGTTCTGACAAGCACAGCATTCAATTTTCAGATCTTAACTTGCCACATCTCTGACACTGAAGGAATCTCCCCAGTCACACCTGATACTGTCTGCCAGGTGCAACTTGGTGATACAGCAGAACATTATCTTGCACATTTTATTTATCACCTCATTCAAAGAGATATTAAAACAACCATTTTCTGTT
>NW_009722121.1:53106-98140 GCF_000703405.1 Apaloderma vittatum | reverse complement strand
CTGAAGATTAAGCCCTATGGAGGAAGAAGCCACTGATTGGCAAACTTCTTGTTTATTCAATGTTCTCAAATTCATAATGGTGTAGCAGGGGAATCTAAATCAGTCTGTTATTGAATTATTCAGTCTTCCACCTATTCCCATCTGGTCTGCAAGGAACAGGTGGAATTGTATCTCTTTGCATAGTTGTGGGTTTTTTTAATAATGGTGATTTTAAATATTTTAAATATATTTCTCCCTATTTCTCTAATATTTTATCTTTTTTTAAAAATATATCTTTCAAACAAGTAATCATGTAAGAGAGTTGTGCATACTGCTCTGAAAGACATTTCAATGTCATTCTGAAAGAAATTTGATGGACCTGGAAATTCCCCTCTGTTTCTACTTCCAGACTGGTCCATTCCCCAGAGGGCTATTGGTGTGTGGAAAGTTGAGCTTTTTGAGAATTCATTGGTTCCTTGGATATATGAGACAATCATGAGGCATCTGAAATATTAGTACCAGAACTGGTACTAATACCAGTTAGGTATTCAAGATCTTCATCTCCAGCCACTATGAATGGCAGGAATGACAACTGCATGTCATGCTGGTAGACTCTGAGCTTTCATAACACTCCACAAAACAGTTTTCAACACTTTCCAACAGACCACATCATGCCTTTTTCATATATTCCCCTTCCCATCACACTATGATGCATGGGTCTTTTAAAATATCTTCCTATATATCTTCCACAAAACCTTGTGAAAAGGGGAGGATGAAGCCCTATTTTTCCCTTTGTATTGGCTCATATATCCAAGTGCCAATAAAGACATTACTAGTGAGACCCAGCCTGGCCTGCAGCAAAATTGGCTGTAACATTTTTGTAGTGTCCACCTTCTGTCAAAGGCTGCAGGGGGGCATTCACAGAGCCAACATGTGCACACATCAGATTGCACTATTTTATCAATAAAGTAGACACATATACACAAAGCTACTGGGAAGAAATCCAATTTCAACTCACAAGACGCAATTAATCTCCCAGGGCCTGATAACTGCACAATGCCACATGGCTGCTCAGGGAGGAGTAGTACACCCATCCATGCTTGCCTAAAACCCTGCAAAAATTCCTTGTCTATACATTATATGTTGTGAGAAGACATTAAGATCTATGAGCTGCTACATGTCTGTGCCCACACAAACTAATTTCTTGGCTCAGCCATACATAATACAAGAGAGTTAGCAAGGCAGAGGCTACAAAAACTAAGAACAGGAACAATACGTCGTGTCAACTCATACTGAGGAGGTATCCTCAATAACTATTTGGATACATCAAAGAGGAAATAAATCATGGTGGCTGTGATTTGGCCTTAAATGAACAAAGTAACCAGTAGCCACATAGCAAAACATCATTTGAAAGCCCTGCTGAGCTCTATACACCTCACTAGATCTTCCCCCTTGCTCCTGGGAATAACTCCAAGCAGGAAAAAGAGGAACAATACCTATGTGGTTCCCAGTCAGTTGTGGCAATATTCCTGTTTCCCGACAGGTAGGAATGTGTTACACTGGCCTCTCAGAAGACTCCACTGGGGACTTCACGTAGCACCACGCTCACAACCTACTGCACTGACACAATCTGTACCTGGGTTACTTTAAGCAAATGCTTCAACTGGGAAAAGCCCTGTATCCATTGTCCCACTCAACAATCAGCTTTCAACCAGTACCTGAGGCCAGCTTTCTGAACACTGAAGAAAAACATCACCAACAGCCCTGAATGAAAAAGCAGACATAAATGCAAAGTCTGAAGTTCACGTTGCTCCATTTCACCAACAATCTGCAGAGCATCTCATCTTTGCTCTTACATTATGAACAAATTTGTTCAGTTCCCGAGATAAAACACCAGCAGCCTCGGGGTGTTTATAACTCATTTCTTTGGCTGTCTTCTGAGTAGAAGAAAATAGCTGAGGTGGGCACTCAGATGCTTTAGTTGAAGGAGCATAAGCAAAAATACTCCTGAGCCACCACTGCTGTACTGGATCAGAGCAGCATAATTACAACCTCACAATCAAAGGGGTGTGCATACTTTGTATTTTAATTTCTCCTTCCAGTGCCTAACATGTAATAAGAAGCCTATAAAGCCCTGGAAATAGAAGTACAGTGTTTCAGCCCAGGAAAAGATGCTCCACACTCACTACAGCTGGATCTCTCTGCAAACACATACTCAACATGTCGTATCTGGCTTCTCACATCCATAAGCTTCT
Source organism: Apaloderma vittatum (assembly GCF_000703405.1). Lineage (NCBI taxonomy): Eukaryota > Metazoa > Chordata > Aves > Trogoniformes > Trogonidae > Apaloderma > Apaloderma vittatum. The sequence goes on along the minus strand of NW_009722121.1, from coordinate 95,906 downwards.
AATCAGATGCCTGTTTCTTTCAGGGCTGTCTTTGTACAAACACCAACACCATTTAAAGTCTTTACTTCCAGTTTAGAATTGTCATCAAATCATTCCATGAGATTAAATAAATAGATTGGTCTTTCTAGCCTACTTCAAAATCCCTGTTACACTGAATATCTGAGTGCACAAAACTATTTGACATTTGACTAACTCCTTTATACAGTAAGGACTTGATACTATGAAAGGAATGTATTTACAATAGCTTTGCACTTGTAAATGTCACTCGAGCATCATCAGTAACATAGCAGCAAACCACCTGGTGCCTGCCATAGCTTTGTTAACAAGTGGATGGAAAGGTTGCATTGGTAACTACAGTGGGAAGTAGATTATTTGATTATACACTTAGTAAAGACTTGCACTAGCCTTTCAAATGAAATTCTGTCAAATGCAAGAGGCACAGTATTTTCGGTGTATTGTCCTTATAGCTGGGATGTGAGACTGACTAGTTTAGAAAACCTCAAAAATAGCCATAGGAAATGAAAATCCTACCCAGAATACATACACTTGATAGATTAATGGAAAAAAAAAAGTGGCTATTCTTTTTTACTTTCCAGAGTCTATAGATGACAAAAGCAGAAGAGAGGAAAGATAAAAAACTTGGCAAATTTTAAGCTTTCTAAAAATTTGTAACTTAATCATCCAGTCTGTGTCTCAGCTTTGGGCTGTAGTGTGGACTGCTGTTCCAGAACTGTGGCTCCATAGCCACAACCTTCCCAATTCACATTGCACCTTTATTGCTCAGCATATTTCAAGACAGATCAGTGCTATGTAAGAGCAGGCTTGCTAAGGAAAAAGTAAAAGGCTTAAGAGTTGCCTCCCTCTCAGAAGGCACTGCAAAGTGACTTAAGAGTGGCATGGAGGAGTTTGTCATCTGGTGCTGCCCACTGATTTTCAGAAAACTGATTTCAGTTTGAAAGAGCGCTCCTCACGCACGAGAGCCAGCTGTTATGGATCAACTCAGCCTGAGTGCTTGATCCTCAAAGACAGCTCAGCAATCACCAAAGCCTACATATCAACAGATTTTTAGAACAGCTCCATATGTCATGTCAAATATCAGATTCTTTTCATCTTTTGTACCATCACCACTACTAAAGTTTCCACACCCATCATGCTCGTTCTGTAACTCCACTAACTTTAGCAAGCTTGCTTTGGAATCACTGGGTGGGTTTTGAGCACATTTAAATCTGCAAGGTGAGAGCAGCAAAGTACACTATAATTTCTTTACCATCTTTGGAAATGTGTGGTTCTAGACATTATGCCTTTCAACACCTGGCTCAAGAACCGTTGAAGTATGAAATCAGTTGCTCACCTTTTGATCCAGACTGTAGGCCAAGATCCACTCCTCCTGCTTGGGGTGGAAGAGCAAGCTCTGGATATAGAAGTTCAGACGATACTTCTGATAGGTAGCCCCTTCGTCAGAGCTGATGAGAATGCTGCTCTCAATCTCTGGATCACTAAGAAGCATGATCTAAATAGAAAAATGGAGGAAAAAGTGTGTTAATGGAGAAGTGAAACTGAACATTATTTAAAAGTGAGGTCATACAGCAATGATGCCTATTAGATCTACTCAGAATATTGCCCAGAAGTGTAAAGAGCCTATAGGATTCACCAGACTGGGGGGAGTAGAAGAGTGGTAATTCATTCAGAGATCATCATTCAGTGATTCCCTTTTTATTTTCGTTATATTTTTATCCAGATAAATTCAGAAAGTCAAAGCTCATTTTGGTTGGGTATAGCAACTTCAAACAGCCACATCAGGCTTTCCTGGTCCCTTTCCAGTCTACCATCTCTCCTCCCAAATGTGGAATACTCTCTCCAAAAGTACATAACGGGCACTCCTGAGGTTTAAGGCTCATTATCTGGCAGCTTGCACAGCTACAAATGAGAGCATCACCTCACTGGAAACACAGAATGCCTACCCAGATCACCTGCTGGCATCTGGAAGTAGTCCATGTGCGTGTGCACAAACACTGATACATTATCTCATACATCACTCTTCCAATTTATACAGTGGGAGATATTCATTCACTCGGTGAAAACATAATATTCCCCAAGTGCAGGAAAGTGTATGACCTCAATTTGTACACTTCTGAGCCTCTAATTTTAATTAGAAAATTATTACCAATATTTTAAAATGGGTTGATTCCACATTATCAGATGGCATGCTCTACATAAATGTTATCAAGAAAAATGTTCGCGAAACATTAACACCATCTTATTAACATCTGGAGAAAACGATATCACATTAAAGCAAATGTCAGTACCATAAACTAAAGGCAAACAGTGGGAAATAAATTAGAGCTGTGCTAAACACAGCAGGCTATTGATACAGTAGCTAAAACAAATATGGAAACTGCCTTTCAGCATGAAAACAAATCCAGGAACTGCCTTTTTAAGCTAGCTGCAGAATGATCAGCTAGCTGAGATCCACTCAAGTTCTGTCACACTCACATGTCCCTGCTAACTTTTCTTATCCAACTTCAAAGAGCTCCAACTTTGAGACTACAATAGGGAAACACATTAATTTTGACAGCAAAAATCGGTTACAAGGAATGGTAAGACCCTTGGTATGTAAGAATTCGATCAAGCAAAAAATTTCAGTGCTTGTTTAATCTTAAGCACCTCATTAACTTCATGAAGTCACCAAGGGAAAGTAAATATAATGTAAATGGTTTCTGACCCTTTTCATTATGAAAAAGGCCTTTAAAAGTAGAACTGAATGTTGTCCCAGGGTGAGGCCACTCCTTTGCCATCACTCACATAAACCACTTTACCAGCCTCATAAAGCAATCTCCATTTGTCCCCACAAAAAGCCACACCACAGGTCATGAAAAAGCACTCTTGAGTTGTGCCCTGGTGCACAGCTTGGGAAACCGGAAACGTACCCACAAGCAACTGACTCCCTGGGAATTATTCTTAAGAATAGGCCCCAACAGGCTTCATCTAGAAAGAAGTTTTGGTGTATTTCTCCCTTCTAATCAGATCAAAATATGCATTTAATTTTGCTCCAAACATGAAAGGTTTCCCCACTATGTCAAGATTTGTTTTTTCTGCCACTGGTGAACTTCAAAGACATTTTGTCCCCCAAGTATAGTCCTGTTCTTCTAAAACATATTGCCTCTGCCAGAGAGAGAACTGTAACATAGCTTAGTAAAATCACTTGCTCCTGCAGAATGGAAGGAATATATAAGACTGTCAATATAACAAGATATTTCAGAGAGATCTTACATTTAAATGTAAGGAAAGGATACTTGAGGAAGAAAGGAAGATTTTCTACCTGATGTCACAGGAGGTTACAAAGTCAATAATGCTTGATATGAAAAGGTCACTAGTAGAGTTCTGCCCTCAGATAAGGAGCACAAGACAGCTAACTGTGGCATAGACCTGACGTGAAGTACACGCAAGACATCCACTCCGTCACTTCACACACCAACTGCAACGCTTTGTTGGACAGTTCAAGAAATGGATCAGATGAGAAGGAAATAGCAATGCTTCTGCCAAATGATTCACAAAGCCAGGCAATTTGTTCCTCTAGAAGTATAACAGTGGCTGCAAGATCACAAAATAAAACCATGAAGCTGGGAAAATTAAGGGCCAGAAGGAAAGCTGGAAGAGTCTAATTGTCATACTCTGTTGTAAGTACCCACCCCCCTTCACTCAGCTCTGATATCAACTCCCCAGTTTTCAAACGAAGAAAAGAAAGCACCAACATATCTGCTGTCATTCATCCTCCCATGCAAGGCTGATCCTACACAAAGCAGGATGGAAGAAAGAAACAGGAGGCTCAGTCAGAGTGAAAAACAAAAGGCCACCATCAGTCATGCAGCCAGGACTCATCCACAGTTTTGTTATGTGGCATGTAGGAAAAGAAGAGTGGGAGACTCTGGGCTTTATTTTTTTTTACTGTTTGTCTTTTTCTGCTGGAAGGTATGGAGGGAAGGGACAACTTTTGGCACGGGAAATAGCAGGACATTTGTCAAAGGCCTGAAACTGCCATTTCTCATTATGGGGCTAGGGTGAAAGATTCACCCCAGTAGTGATTTAGATTAATCTCTTTTCATTAAGAGCTAATAAACAAACTCCAGTCAGAATGAGCATTTCTGCCAGCACCCTGTGTTGCCATTTATAATTGCCATAAGGAACAGCAAAGGAGCACCAGAGAGTTGTCAAATGTAATTTATAGCTTTTTAAGATCTAATCATTTTCTATAATATTAAATTAAATGACAGCCTTTATTAAAAAGGAAATTATATTCCACCTTGCTACATTCTAGAATATATACACACATATATAAAAAATATTATTTTCAGTTTCTGTCTTCTCTAGTTTAAGTGGGAAGGGGAGGCAACTGATTACTGCTAAGGGTAAGTCCTTGAAAACATGCTCGAGATGAGGTGGTTTATACTACACAGCTTCTTCTCTGGAAGCTATAGCCCGACCTTCAACATTTAGTTGACAATGAATGGCAAGCATCAGACAAAACAAACTCAGCTAAAAATCTGACTGAACTTCAGGTAGCTCCTTAGGAGAAAAATGCAGAGGGAGAGAGTTGTCTGCTCTGTGTATCTCCTTTAAAACAGGAGCTTTGCGGACAGTGATGACACATGCAAAGCTATTCTGAATGAACTGTCCAGCAGAACACCAGAAGGAAGCCCATAGAAGGGAGATGATTTGGAGAGGCCACTTTGCATGAGAAACATAAACTACAAAGTATGTAGCTATCCTTTGTCTTCTGGACCCGAAGAACAAGAAAACACACACCCCTCCATCATATTACCTGTATCCATAGCATCAGATTCAAAAGCTTTAACACTGCTCTTGCTCCCTGGTTCTGTGTTATCCTAGCACAACACGGGTATGTTTTGTACACAGCTGAATCTTTTAATAAACTGTCTCTACACAAAACGTGCCACATAAAAGGTATTTTTATTAATACTAATTTTCATTGAATTTTTTAATTTTTCTCAGTCAACATAAATTTTCATTGCAAATTACCCAGCTTCTTAGCAAAGTACTAGCAATTTGCTCTGTAGCACACTGTTGTCCTCTTCTGCAACTGAAAATGCGGTTCTGCCACAAAACATTGCTGCACAAACAGTAACTTGCGGCTTCATGTTTACAGCCTCCCAGCAATTTCCACATTGAATGTGCTGAGCTTGCACACAAAAAGGCTTTTTTTTTGGGGGCCGGGGGGGGGTCCTCCCACTAGACTCTCAGTTCAGAAGCACTTTAGTTCCTTCATAAAAAAAACTTTAAGTCCTTCCTAAATCAAGGCTGCATCTACATCAACAAAACAAAACCATAAATTTGATTTTTTAAAAAAAAGAAAAATGTATTTTTTTCTTTCCCAGTTTGATTTAAAATATTTAAAGGATCATAAGATCGCATAAGACCTCTGGAGCTATTTCTACTTCCCGACAAAGCTCCATATCAGCTTTGCATTTTAAAAGCCAAAAAGTTTCAACAATTTATGCTGAAATGCCAGTTGAAATGGAAGATTTTTGCTTTGTTTGGACTTACGACATCTCTTCCTCCTTTCGAAACTGAGAAACTAAAATCAAACAACATTTATAGTCTTAAGATACAAAGCCCATTTTCTTCCAAAACATCAGTTCATCACAAGTATGTTCAATGTGAATAGTTTGGAAATCTCTTGTGGGAAAAGGAATTTTTTTACTGCTGAAGCATTTAGATTAAATGTTTGACCATCTGAAATTTCTCACTGGAAAGTATTTGGTTATTCATTCCCCTCCCATTCTTCCTCTCTCCTACATCATTATTGCAATTTACTCACCTAGCAGGCTAAAGGATGCCCCCAGAGGTACATACACGAGCTTAACCCCTCAGAACACAGCTAAACAGTATACCTGAAGCCCTTCTATGTCAATCCCATGGAGGACAGATGCAACTCATTACAAAGAAAAATCTCTTAAATTAAAAAATTCATCCCAAACCTGTCTGAGACAAAATTGTATTGGTGTCACAAGTAACTGTCTACTTACCAGCGAAAATAATACCTGCATATCTTTAGGCTAAAAAAAAAATAATTAAAAAATCTTTGCGCAATTTGCACTGGCTTAGAAAGCACACCTTACTTTTTACACAATCCTTTACAGATGTTGAGAAATGGCTAGATACCTGCTCACTGCCCTGTAGATATACTGACTCCTGCAATAGTCAAGGGTAAAAAGGAAACCTCTGCTTTCCAGCCACCAAGACCAGCATATCAATCAGAAAGGAAAAAATGGAACACAGTAGTGATAAAAAGCTGCTGCAGAGAGAAATCCTATTTATTTACATACAATCAAAGCCACATACCATTACTTAGTGATCAGCAGCCATGATGAGAGGGACATCTGCTCTCTGAGAAGCCAAACAAGACAGCCAGGAAGAGGGCAAGAGCTTCCACATAATTACTAATTTTGCGTCCCGAAAGGAAAACACTCATTGCAGTCCCTTACCTTATAGCGTAGCTCAGGTTTGAGTCGTATTCTTGTTTTACAGGACTCAAAAAGTTCCTTAATGTTATGGATAACCTGTGGGCATCAGTTAAGCAGTAAAGATGCACTGAGCTTTCATAAGAGGTAAATTGTCTGGACCTACCCCAACTTCTTGTAACTTTACTTCTTATTGCCCAAAATTTAACATTAATAACAGATTTAATTAATGAATATAGCACCAGATAACCACCTCTCAGAACCATAACGCTATAATCTTAAAGGATGAAGTGCACTGCACTCACTTTATAAGGGTTTATGAAGCATGTGTTATAAAAGTACCTCAGCCATAAGGCTTTTATACCTTGGCACTCACTTCAATACAATCCCATAAAATCCAAGCAATCTTTGAGTGTTAAAGGTGACTTTCACTACTGTATTTATTATTGGATAATGAAAAATGAGTCAGACACCCATAGAAACTGAGCAATGAAATAAGAGTTTCCTGAGACTTCTGCATTGGGTCTGCATTATATGTACCATGACCAAAGAACCAAATAGCTCTCTCAAGACCTTTCAAGCACTGCATGCTAACCTCTCTCCAGAACTTACTTCCTCTCAGGACTGCACCGTAATTGCGAACCAACCTCCACTCTGCTGAATCCCACTGCTTGTCACTGTACTTTCCAGATGTCAACAGCTGTTTCTCTAAGCTCCTGTAAAGGACATCCTCCACAGACTCCTCCAGCTGTTGGTTTAAGAAGACAGCGCAGATCTCCGACCCTAACATCAGGAGGACCCCATCTGCCAGTTTGCCATCTTGCCAGCATCGAGAGAGAATGATCAAAGCACATCATGCTGTTCAGGTTACACGCAGGTTCTGTGCCTTTGCAGAACATTTTGTCTTTCATAAAAGGTACGTGAAAGAAGAAGGCCATTAAAAGGTAGAAAATAATAAGCTATAAAATGAAAACTTTTATTTTTTTAACCCAAACCAGCAGGGTCTTCTGCTGATACTGCAACACAAAAGGTAACGCCATTGGGGTGCTTGTTCATTCTTATGACTATAAAATCTCTTCTGAAATACAGTATGTAATTAGTCTGCTGTCCCCTTGCTATACAGACAGCTTCAAAATTGAGAGCAAGTTTCATCTTAAGTTTTTTAAGTTGTACCTCAACAATATTCCGCACAGATATCAAGGTCATTTTGTCAAGCAGAAATGACACACGCATAAACCTGCTGTCCAAGGGGCACACCCTCTCCACCAGGATGAAGCACACAAGCAATAGGTTCACTGTTAACTTAAGAAGTTCCTCAAAATAATCCTGGTACTATCAGAAAAAAAAGTAAGATTTTTAGCTACAATCAACCCAGTACGTGCCTTGCCTCAACAGAACAGTCTAAGGGAGCATAAGTCAGGCCTGTGAGGATGAATAATCTACACACATGAGATTCTAATATTACACTCAAGACAGTAAACATGCAATTGAAATATATACTTCTAGCATCTGCTACATACAGTTGGCTCAGAGAGGGAAGAGTACATATTTAAGATGACAGCATCCCAGTAATTCTTTCATTTGCTTCTCACAAAGATTAAAAAGGATGGAGATACCAGAAAGACTTTACAGAGACTCTGAGACAGAGCAGTTTGGTGGCAAAAGACTAATTATCTCCTGCCCTTCTGCCTGAAAATCCATAGATCACAATATTTACATGATTAACTCTGAATAAAAAGATGAGTAAAAGCACATCAAATGAGAACCAGCATCACCTTCCCTTCTCTAAGGGGATGCACATAAGTCCACCATGCTTGTTCACAGTGAATAACTGGTTAATCTTTCCAATCTCTATTATTTTTTGTATCTAATTATATCCAGATTACAATTACAATTAATTGTTCAGCTTTGTACAAAATTAAAACAGGCTCCTGGCACTGCAGCCATTATCCACCATAAATCACCATACCAAAACAAAACACTTCGCAGAATTGCAAGCTCACAAATACCACCCCCTATGAAGAGAGCACTTCATTTAATTACCACCTCCAGCAGCTGCACAAGAGCACAGATGCACCTTGCAGAATGCCCTGAGGATCAGGAGCAAATCAAGGCTAAATTGGATACAGAGCAAGAGCCCCTCAAGGAAAACCACTCTGCCATCCTCCTTGGCAAGTAGGAGATGAAAATGTATCATGGCTGTAAGGCTTGGACAAAATCAGAGCTGGGAAAAGAACTTGGATACTCTAAGGCTGCCATCCTAACCTGCCCACAATGCCAAATCCCAGGCTGGATCCAATTTGCAAGCATGGGAAGGGAATAACCCATCGTACTAGACCCAACAAAGCAGAATATCTCATCTTTGTTTTACTGCTAAGCAGGTCAGAACAACATGTCTCCCCAATTTCTCTTGTCTTTTTGGCACTAGACACATGTACTTTTCACTTTTAATTACAAAGCACAGCAAGTATTTACTTGTTAAATTTCAGGTGCCAGTGCGGATGGAAGCGATCCAAAAAGCATGTGTTTGACCTGGCAAAGAGTGACTGATTGGCAACAGCCACATGCTCGGTGGTAAAACCTTTTCATTGTCACAGTTACGGCAGAGTTTAACCAAGGTTACTCTGCCTCATTATACTCGTTACAGCTGCACATTCTCCAGCTCCCCACAGATCATCAGAGCAAAGTCCTCTGCCATAGTAATCCCACCTTCCGGAGGCCACTTCAATGCTATGTGCTGTTCAGCTATTCTGCCCAAGGCTTTTCCATATCACGGCATGTTCATGGATAGTTCCCCTCTATCAACTGTCAAATGGGTAACAAGCATCACCACTTATGGAGAGTTTCATATATGTCCAGTTTGACCAGCACTTCTATGACTGAGCCTGGACCAGAGGTAGAATGAATCCCGGCTGGTGACCTTCAGCAACAACGAGTGCTTCCACAGGAAAAACAGAGAGTAAATCAGAAGAGAAATGTAAAGCTTTGCTCTGGAGCCTGGTATTTCTGCATGGCATGGTTCTGCATGATGCCTTTTTACTCTTCTTGATTCTACATAGGAAATCCCCAACTGTTGTAATATCTGACACATTGTTTTGTGGTCACCAGTTTTTTTTTAGTGGCACAGAACAGCTCTGATCCCAAACTGTGCACAGAAAGAGGAAAGCAGCATTCACTGTTATAATTACATATTATTTGAGTAAATGCATGGTTGTTCTATTCTCCTTAGAACTACAAAGTAATTTTCACCATTATAGTAACTTACCATGTAAGCAGAAATCATTACAGAAAATAATGTTATCAGTAACGAAAGGCTATGTGCACCACAGCTGTTGGAACTCAGAACATCATTTATATAAAAACATTCCTCTGATTATAGGTCTCACTTGGGAGAACATTTTGCATGTGGGAATAAGTTTACTCACAGCAGTTGTCCCATTACACAAAAGAAGAGATGTGCATGAATAGTTACTCATAGGGGTAAACTTCTGCAGCCCATATACAACAGTGTTTCATCTGAGGACAGCAGAGTGTTTCATGACTCTTTAGAAAAATAAAAATTGTAATATGCTTCTCCCTTGAGGCCATTAAACCTGAATACAATTTTAAATGCATCATTGCTTCTCCACTGCTTACACACTTTATTTTTCTGCCTTTTAGTCAGATTGCAGAGAGAACATAGACAACAGTCAGCTTTATCAATGTTCACATCCAGATGCTAATGATCTATCTCAATTTACTTACCTGGCAACTATTACTCATGTCCCTCACTGTCCCTAATGTACTTCCCTTCCCAACATCCCTGTCACTGGTGGAAGCCAAGGAAGTTTCTCAGACAGAAGGCTGAGGCCCTCCAAAATTAAAAGTTACAGTTCCAAGACATGATGGCATTGCAGCACCGCACAGTGGCATTCAGCTCTAAGCTACCCACTGTGGCTGCACGCTAATCCGGGTACTGGAGATCCTAATACATAGGAAGATTCAGGACCTAGGAACAGAATTCACAACTATCAGCTCACTGGCTTCGATATTTTGCATCACATTTGAAAATTAGCTCCAAATGTAAAGTCCTTGCAGGTTTATGGTAGAAGTCCTGTCTGTAATTACACGCCAAGAAGATGAGTGACTGCAAACCGCAGCCGCTATGTCACTGATATCTCACAGCCTTGGGAAAATCACACACCTTCCATACCCTTCCGTGCCCATACATGAGTCCTGGTCACTGCAGTGTCCTGAAGAACTAGTGCAAGAGCAAAGGGAATTGGAAAAGGGGACAAAGGTTTTATCTGCAGCACAACCCCGATACTTTGCTTTAGGAACCAATCGTGAAAGCCAGAAAATTGCCAAGCTGACTCTGCCTTTCCACCCACTTTCAGGTCCCGAGCACTCTGCTCGCTGCCTCCATTTGCCACACAGATCTCTGAGCACAGTTGCTTTATAAGTGTTGTTTTCTTGCAGTCATTTTTAAGGATCATGTTGTCCTGCCCTGGAATGGCTCCAGGGGAGGTAAAAGATCTCAGAGAAGCTGCTTTTTTTTTTTTTTTTTGACAGAAAAAGGACAACCTGATTTGTTACAGCAGAGAATTAAAAGTATTGTTCACTGGTGCAAAAGGCAGCACCAATCTCTCCTCACACAGAGACCTAAGGACTGAGGTAATTGTTGATTTCTCAGATTTGTGAGAAAAATATAGCCCGAGTTTCCTTTAATTGCATTTGTGCACCACTTAGAAAATCTCCACCATTACTTACAGAGTCCAGCAATGTGACAGATGCTGTACACACTGAAATAAAGCATTTTAGTATGAAGAGGGTCAAAGGCAACGAACTCTGGCTAGTGCAAAAAGAAGCCTCAAGACCTCTGAAATGTCCTGAATTATTTCTCTAAGATCTAGTCAGGCCAAGTTCCATGTAGAAAAAAACCTGCTCCTAATACAGCCAGACAAGGGCTTCCAGTATTCACAGTGCTGCATGGGATAAAGCATTTTACACTGAATCGACCACATTAGAGGTGAAATCAGAGTTACTGCATTTACACTTTTAAGAGGCAAATGTGCATATATGGCAGAAACACACAATGGCCAGCGTGTGCCCTGCAGGCCCTGCTAATCTATTAAAACTGAGAATTCACTCAGTGAATAAAGCTGAATTTTTCTATTCTTCACTTTGGAAGATAATGAAATTAAAAGACATTTTGCCACAGGTTAGTGAGTTTGGGGGTTAGGATTTGTGTCAGCAGCTCTTGTCAGTAAAGATCATGGTCAGAGCATCATGGAGCCTTCCAATGGACCCACCTGCCCCCTTTTTAAGAGTTGCTCTCCACCCATTCTATTATTTTTCCTCCTTTTTAATAACAGGCCCTGCTGACTCGTTATTATTGATTGATTATCTTGCTGTCTGAGAAGTACCACTCCTCTCCTCGTTAATTCAAAACTACCTCATTTTTCATACTTCATAAATTAATATATTATTGGAGCTGTAGCAGTAAAGGAGATGGCCATGTTTCACAGGGAGGTAGCAAGGATGGAGAAAGGAAGTCTCATACATCCGCCCCACATCAGGATCTGCAGCTGTGTAAGCCCTGCTAACAAACTGGGTGTCAAGTCCAGGCAGCCTCTTACAGGGTGATGCATCCTGACAGTCTCCCTTTGTCCTGAAACGAAGGCAGGGCACTCTGAAAGCTTCCACTTCATAAAAACAATGGCCAAGCTGAAGCCTTATTTTAGTGAATATCGTAACTTCTGATCTGTCCTTTAACACTTGCTGGCTAAATTAAAGCAAACTACCTCTTTATTAAATACTGACAGCCAGCTCTGGGAAGTCCACATCTAAACGTGGATGTGACCTTTCCAGTTTTACCCCGCCTCTTCTCTTTACAACCTCGTACCATCCCTAAGGGTCTGTAGGGCCCTGACTCTAGCAATACACGGTGACGCAGGCAGAGAGAGCAACAGGAGAGACTGATCAACTTCTAGAAAGCCAAACAAGGCAGCACTATCATACACATGCACCAGCCAAACTGACTCTTACCTGATAACTGGCCTTTAAGCATTATTGGCAAGTCCTATAAAAACAAAGCTCACATATTGGCTTGGGTTTCTCCCATCTTCCCACCTCACAATCTGAATCTCCAGCCATTCCAGCAGACAATGAAATGCAGTGATAAATGTACTCAACCAATTTTAGATTATTTTAGGATGATGGGGCCGGGAATTTTATGATTAAAGTGGTAGACACCTAAGTTTACCATCCACAAACAACACTAAACAAACACCACCCACCCAGCTCCATTCTTGCACACAAAGCAACCTCAGGGAAGCATGCATGGTAAGTGAAGTCCAAAGTATTTAGAAATTAGGTTTGCCTTTTCCAAAAATCTATGCCTACTTTCATTCAAGTGGCCAATTTTTTCCCAAAGACCCCGGCATCACCTAAGCAGGGATTTCAGGATCACAGTTATAGTCCCCAGAGGATAAATGACACTGAAAGTATCTGACTGGTTTTTTTCTTATTTTACTTATATATCATGCGTCTACATGCTTACTTTTATCAGTCAGACTTGCAGTATCTGTGAAGGCTAAAATGGCATTTATTTAGCAAAACATTTTTCATAAAGCCAACCTAGACATCTCTCATTTTGTTCCCTCTCTTTATTAATTAAAATCTGCATCAGGTTTCCACTTGCTTTAAATACTTGCCTCAGCACTAACGAAACGTATATTAAATGAGTTCAGAAATCTATGAAAAATGCAAGCAAAAGCTCTTGGAATGCATAAGTACAAAGCCATGAAATGTGGATATTCAAAGCCATACACACAGGCAACCTTAATTCTGGAGTTTTATAATATATAAATGTATTTCTTCTTTATGAACACTGAAACAATTAATTTCAATATAATATCTTTATGAGAGGTAGAAACAGAAAGAGACATCCATCCCTTTTCAAACCCTTTCCCCTCCACCCCCATTAAACAATGTCATATGTGAGCATTTTGCTAATTATTTCAATGGTATTTATTTTTAGAAACAGCTGATGAGCAGTGGGTGAGGTTCAGTGGAGCTTGGGTTTTTTCCTTTGTTTTTTTAATGCATCTGCTTTTTAAGAGAATTACCTGAAAAAGCCCCAGGAATCTGCAGTTCTCATGTTCATGCATACTGAGGGACTGCCTTCGCTGGAGCACAGCGATCAGATTGTCCCTGCTGAAGAAATGGGAAAACTTCTGCTGGGGATCTCTCCTGTGCTGTCTCTGCTGACAAATGGTCATATCTCAGAGCACAGCTGCTGGATGACCTCCACTTATCACTATGATTTACGTCAGGTCAGAAGCAGTAAAATTAAAACCTGCAAACAAACAGTAGTTTGTTCTTCTTTCAAGTACAGGAGCCTACAGGTCACGTCAGGTCCCAGTTGAGCATCTGACATGCCCAGCCCCACAGTCCCAGGCTGCATCAAGGCAGAGGACTCTCTCACAGAAGCCCCTCCACTGCAAAGATCCACAAGGAGGCACAGTCCTCAAATACAATAGTAGTGTAATAACAACAACAAAATCCAAACCTATTTGCGCATGCTGAAAAAAAGACCCTATAAGAGTATTCTAATAACACTCATATTTTGCCTTTACATCTCAACATCTTCCATTCATTGTCCTTGAATCACGTTTAGAACACTAACAAACTAAGTCATCCAGGATTGGGAAACTATATTTCATACACAGCAGGAGCAGGGAGGCGATTGTCCTGCTCTACTCAGCACTGGTGAGACCACACCTTGAGTATTGTGTCCAGTTTTGGGCGGCTCAATACAAGAGAAATATCAATGTGCTGGAGCGAGTGCAGAGGAGGGCAACGAAGCTGGTGAAGGGCCTGGAAAATAAATCTTATGAAGAACAACTGAAGGAGCTGGAGCTGTTTAGTTTGAAGAAGAGAAGGCTGAGGGGAGACCTCATTGCTCTCTACAACTACATGAAAGGACACTGCAGAGAGGTTGGTGCTGGTCTCTTCTCACAGGTAATTGGTGATAGAACAAGAGGGAATGGCTTCAAACTGCAGCAGGGTAGGTTTAGACTGGACATTAGGAAAAAAGTTTTCCCTGAAAGAGTAGTCAGACATTGGAACTGGCTGCCCAGGGAGGTGGTTGAGTCACCATCCCTGGATGTGTTTAAAAGGTCATTTAGATGCAGTGTTGGGGGATATGGTTTAGGGGTGAGCTTTGTAATATTACTGGTTGGAGTCAATGATCTCAAGGGTCTTTTCCAGCCTGAATGATTCTGTGAAATGTCAGAGAAATCAACTGCAAACATGACTTTTTTGAATTCAAAAGAGAAAATAAAAATCCTTTCAAAAGGATAAATTCCTAAAGTCTTCTTCTCCAGGTATTATAACACATCTGTACCTCAAGAGATTTCTTTCACATAGCTTCTGGTCGTGGTTTTGCAAACGTTTATTAAAATTTTCTCTTTTCTCAGGTGACAAATTCAAGCTGAATTAACTGGACAAGTACAGAGAACTCCATGCATACCAGGCACAAGACTGCATTTTGTAGATAAAACAAGTCATGTCACATATCCTCTGACCCTGCCATGGATGTCGGTGGATGACACTGAGGAAATCATCTTTGCTTCATCAGTAAGTGAAGGAAAATATTACTCTTTCATTCATATTTCATTAATCTATTTAAATCATCAGTTCTGGAAACTGATAGTGACTGTCCCTGAAGTGTATTTACAAAACAGAACACACTGTCATGTTAACCAGATCGCAGGCACATTCGTGTAATCCACTGGTGTAACTAGAGCAGACGAATCTGAGCTCAGCTAACCCAGAGGCTGTGTTTCAGAGCGACAGCTTTTCCTGCACCGCAGTAGGCAAGTTCTGCCCACACAGGTTCTGCACTGGGTGGCATGGGTTTTGGAGTGTTAAGAAGCACAGGAACATCACACACAGCTCAGCAGGCCCAGAGAAGACATGCACAAAGAGACAATTACAACTCCATTTGCAGCTCAGCTAATTCAGGCCCTATTAATGGGAGCTGCAAAACCAAGAGCTATTTAGTAACTGTATTTCACTGAGCTGAAAGGGAAAGATTAGTGATAAAAGACCACAGAAACAACTAATTCTACCACTCCTGCCCTGTGGCTCTAACTCAGTCCCGTTGCCTTTGTGCTGTAAATACCTTCTCTGAGATCACACCAGCAAGTGCTAGTTTGCAGCACACCCTGTTTATCACAGTGTCAGCGTAAGAAGGAAAACGTGTCCAAAAGCAACCTTCCACCTGCCAAATGGCTTTAGGATACTCCACAGCTCAGTTTCTCACCGACAGCTTGGGATGCGATCTCAGGAAAAAGCAGCAGATGACGAATGGGAGCTGTGGCAAAGGATAGCAGCCCAGCACAGGCTGGGTTAGCAAGCATCAGGTGCACACTGGAACCTCTGCCTATCACACACTTAATGAGTAAAGAAAAAAACAAAATGCCATGGAATTCTTTTTGGGATTAAATAAACTAAGAAATGAAGGCAAACCCAAAATCTGTTCGGACCATGGTTCTTCTCTGAGATTCCAATCACAGCTGAGGAATTCCCCTTGGAGATACATGAGGCCAGGACAGGGTTTGCTCTCAGTTATTCTCCCAGAGAGCAAGAAGAAATAGAGAAGGTCAAAGCAACTTTCCCTCATTTAGGATTTCCAGTTTCTGTAAAACAAAGTGTCACTCCCAATGTGCTAGCTAGTTTCTAGTCAGCAAGATGCATTCCTCTGCAATTTCAATATTACAGTCACTATTAACTTCTTCCTTCATTAACCCGAACTGCAACACAGCATTGCTCTCTGCCAGCTCATAAGTGTTGCTGTGCTTCAACCCCAAGAAGTGGCACAGAAACAAATAAGTCCAGTTAGATTTAGCTTTCAGAGCTTCTGTGCCTCCAAACACCTGTAAACATTTCTTACTCTGATGGGCCAGGTTCAGAGGCATGACTAGGTAGGAGAGGTGCAGCAAGCCTTTGGCTTTTATAGTTTCAGTGCTTTGGAATGCCCCTCCATTTTGACTCTATGGCAACTGGGAAACTAGTCTGCAAAACCATTTTCTCAAAGCCCCTTAACTGAGCACGGTAACTTTATTTCTGCTTTCTGCCGTTTGCAATTACTGTTCAAATCCTCTAGCTAGAAGCTCTATCTATAAATAAAATCTCTAATGTTTCAGTTCTGGTATAACAGAAAAATAGGGCGAATTCTTATTTCAGTCACAACACCTGGGTGGTATTTCTCTGCAAAGAGTCAGCATAGAAGACTACATACCTTTTAATTCTTCAAGTTATCAGCTACAACAACGCAGGAGAGAAGTTAAAGATGACTCCATCCAATTGAACCGCAAAGCAAATGCACGAAGGAAGGTATTCCTAAGACATCAGAACTGTCACCTCAGATATTAAATACAATCAGGACCTCCCATTCATCCCCATCTCATTGGAGCAGTATTACATACAGAAAAGTGCTTTGGGGTTTGATTTTGTCAAAGTTGTGATTCTCTTCCTTTTTTCCCCTCTCTTTTTTTCCCTGTTAAATGCTTTTGAACTTCATCCTCGCAACCTCCACAGGAACCCCAAGGGTAGAGACAAAAGTTTCATACTGAAAACTGTGCTTTCGACTAAACAACACTTTCACCAAGAACACACACTCTTCACAGAGCATTTCATGGAAAATGTAATACATGAAACCTACGGTTCAACAATTCCTTGAGATTCAGAATGACAGTGCCTGAAAGGAGATATACAGGACTTTCATTTTCATTTTCTTTCTGCACCGTTTAGAAGGACTTTGCACCAATTCTAAAATGAGCCCTGTTACTAACACCCAAGAAGAATGCAAATGCTCTTGGGATAGAGAATCTTATGCAGAAGATCAACTCATGCTAGAAATTAGGGACTCGCAGCACTTCAGCTCCAAAGAGTGCCATTTTCAAGTTGAAGCAGTTAGTCAAAAAATCACAGGCTGGTTTTTGTGGAAATCATCCAATTTTCTGACTGAAAGTTTTTAACAACCAGAAAGAAAAAAAAAAGAGATAAAAAGAAAATGGGAATTTAAGAAGTCAAGAGAAATATTATTAAAACAGAAGAGCCTTTTTTCCTTGGTGCTTTGGAAGAAATAAACAACTCTAATTCCCAAACTGCTGTGAAAGTCTGCCTCTAGTAAAATGTAACTAACACCCAAAATACAGCATTAAATTAAAGGTCAGCAGGGAACTGAGATCTCTGCCCATCAGAGAGTAAGCATCCTTTTGTCATATCCCTAAAGACAGACAAGACGCTACAGGGTAGAAAAGCCAAAGATATGAATTTTGCAAGTCTCAGCTTTTCAGAACACTCAACCATCTGCCATTAAAGCCCATTCACTTGTAACGAAGAGGTGCTGCTAAACAAATATGAAAACTTCTCCTTTCTGAAGTTCATCACAGAATTATCAGGTTTGTTGCAACCTATGTGGCAACCAGGCAAAGGAGAGGCTTCTCATGCTGTCTCTCAGGCAAACAGCCAAGGAGGCAGAGGCACTGAAGGGGAAGATGTGCCCTGGAATACACCACCTATTAGACCATCAGAAGTAGGTTAGACCTGTCAGACCAGGTAGAAGTATCAAAACTGCAGGCACTTGGCTTCTCACCAAGGCTCAAAACAGAAACTTTCAGGAAACCCCCAGCCTCCAGGACTTCAGAGTTTTCTGACTGCTAGTTCTAATGAACACCTGGAATTTCAGAGTATTAACGAGAACTCAGTGCAGATTTTCCTGATTCAAACACAAGTCCCTAGTGTCCAAGGGAAAGAAGAAACAGCCCAAGCATCCGCAAGAGAGCAGATACAAGTCTGGCAGTTTCAGCTCCCAACAACAGAGGCCGCACACACAGTTGCAAAGCGCTGTTAGTTCTTAGGAAGAGGGAATTAGTAGTAGGAGGATGAAGTAGAACTGGCTCATAGGAGAAGCATTCTGGCTCGGGTGCAGCCAGAGGCTACAGAGTCACAATGGGCTGCAGCCTGCTTCGCTGTTCCCTTATGTCGGCACTCCAGTGCAGCCTCATTTCAAATGACAGAAGCTCTCAGATCACTATGCCGGCCCTGATCACCAGCAATGACACTTGAGAGGGCAAGAGGGATCATAGCTGGGATGAAGTATGCTCAGCAACTTCCTTTTGTATCTGCATGTTGTTATACTGATTTAATTATAACTGCAAATCTCAAAATATCACAATGGTAAAGTGCGTTTTCCAAATACCTTCTTGTGATTTCTAAGAAATGGTCACCCCCTGTCACAGCTCCAAAACAATCCATCAGCAGGTTGGGTGAGCAGCTGGGAGCAGGCTCTCTGGCACCCAGCCCTTCCTCTGCGCAGCACCAAGTGGGGACACAGCCAAAGGCACCTCAGCTGCCCTTGCCTATGCAGCTCCGTGCCTTCGTTAACTCTGTGCATGCAGAGGGCTCATATCTCCCAAGGCAATATCTAAAACCAAGGAACACCCATAGACTAAATCTGGCCTCTAAATGCCAAACACATGCACAGCCAAGAGTTACCCAGGGAGAACCAAGGTTGTCCTGGATTTATCACCACGATAACCATAGAGACTGTGTTTCTTCATCTCTTCCCCTCTCAGCTGCCTCCTTCCTCTTCAGGCATAAAGACACGATCTCCCCATGGTCAATTTGCCCACTGACAAACTCTAGTGACTGATACGTTTCACTGAGAGGCAAAGGGCAGGACTGAGGGACCAGCTGCTTCCAGGCTGCTCCAGCATTTTTCAGTTCGCTGTGTCAGGAAAGACATTTCAGTACCTGTCAGGACACCAAATACTCAACACCCTGCTGGTGCTCTCCAGATAAGAGTGGGAGACATACACAGTAACAGCTTAGAAGGAAGCCTAGGGAGGACATAAAACTAATAAATTTGACTGAATATAGAACCCAAACTGACACAAGAGTTTTAGCATAAAAGAGGAAGGCCAAAGACACATAAAGCTAACTGTGCACTTGTTTTTGCCAGCAATGTTGCATAGCAGATGCGCAAACATTAATTTTGTTTGGAATAGAATAAAATCCTAAGAGAATTAAATACTTTAAGGCCTAAAGAACCATTAGGTCATGAAGTCTGACTTCCACATATATCACATGTTCCAGAATTTCACCAAATCATTCCTACATTAAGCTCAATTTTTCTCCCAGAAAGGAATCTCCTTTGTAAGAAAAGGGTGTCAGAGTGCCATAATTCAGGAGGGCAAGGCATGCATCAGGTGTGGCTTTCTTGGAACAAAGAGACAAGGGGAATGACACAGTCTCCTAGACCATGGGTTGTAGCCATGCCTCACCCAACTGCTCAGCTTCTGTATTTCAACTCTGATCTCATCTGATCTCCCATATTGCAATAAGCAGAGATGTTAGTATTGAGAAATCAGTGTCCCACCATGATCTGGCACAGCACTGAGCAGACAAATACAGTAGAAGCTGACAAAAAACTTATAATAATACCACAAAAAAAATCATAAAAGAAATTAGAAACAAAAAGCTTTTCTTTTAAGAGAAGAAGGAAAAAAGCCAGCATTTAAATTCTCTCACCTCATAATTAAGTCTCGGGTCATGCCACAATTCAGGTAACTGAAGTTTATATAACTGGCATTTGGCTGAATGCATAATTCCTATTTAACAGCTGAAGAAAGGCATTTTGGGTCTTCAAAGAAATTTGACAGGTAATTCCCACTGTAGTTCTGCAGGGTAGCTGAGAGGTAATTATCCTTCTCACTAGTAAATCAATTAGGAATGAACGTATGGAAAGCTTTTCCCCTCCTCCAAGTAACTGCTAATCCTCTAAGCACTAATGAGCAAACAGGGCTAGCAACAGTGCGCAAACCCATCAAAAATCACCAGGAGCTGCAAGGCACACAGGGTCCAGTCAGTACCCAGGAGCCAACGCCTCAGGAGAAAATATCTTGCTTGGAAAAAGTCTGCACAATTCACAGTGTGTGCACAGAATCTGTGCATATGTGAAACACAAGGGATCTGGCCTTTCTCTGCTGGTGTAATTGACTCACCTCACCTACTGCTTTGTGATTTATTATTGGTGAGTGTCCTCAGGATTAGCAAAAACAAGACGCTTATTCTGCAGGCCGCTGCAGAGAGAGACTTGGAGAAGATTACAACTCAAGTGCATTTTTTGGCAGCGCAAAACCTCATGAATCTGCAAGGGGTGAGTGGACAGTAAATCTGATCTTGAACTGACAAACCCCGGATGCTCCAACCCAGTGACACCTTCTCAAGGCACTTTTCAAATGCTGCATGGGTGTTTGGAATTGCTTTGACTGTCAGCAGTTAGCTCTAGGTTCAGACAAACCAGCTGTTTAACCATGCACAGTAACAGTGTCCATATATTCAGCAGGGGCAGAAAGAAAGGGAAAAAAAAGTTGTTCACTAAGCACCCAGCACTGACACTGGTTTCCTATGGGTTTTCCTTACAGCTCTTCTCTCCATTTCAAAAGAGTTTTCAGAAGGGAGATGAGGGAAGACAGACAGGTCCAGAAATCCTCTCTTTAAGAGATAAGGCCAAAAACTTTTCAAAAAATTGCCATCTGAAATAAGAAAACAGCAAGTAAGAATAGGTCTGCATGCCACAACATGATGAAATTAAGGCCTTATTAATTTTTTTATAAAAGAAAAAACTGCTAATCTGTAAAGCTCAATAGCTTGAGAAATTGCTAGAAGATAATAATCTAGCCTAGTACTCAAATTTGTGAGGGAGACTTTACACCAGTGACTTAAGATCTGTAACTGAGCATATTGCCTCTGATTTCAGGTGGGCAGAGTTGCTTTGGAAACAGGATGAAGGATTAACCCTTAACTGCCCAACATATTGGACATGAGAGGGGTGTGAAGGCCAGGAGAGCTCATTACGAAAAATCTTCATTCCATTTTGCTCAGAAAAAAGAAGTCAAGGTAGTTGTCACAGTAATTCAGCTTCTGTATCAGAAAAAAATATCAGGTGGGCCTTGCCCACTGCATTCTTCCTCTCCTCTATACATCCAAACACACATATATTGTTGCCAACAGTAATCAAAGCTATGACTGCATTAAGGTTGCACACACTGAAATAAACATCAACCTTGAAAACTCTGTAGACTGACCAGTGATGGAAAATGCAATAACAGTAATAAGAACAGTACAAGTAGCAAAATACCAGTTTGGAAACCTATTGATGGAGGCAGGCAGGAGACAGGCAGTTTAAAGTGTTCAAGCCGATATAGGCGGCACCCCATCCAAACACAACTCCGCTGCCACTAATCAGCTACACACTGCAGCCCTCCCACATTCATTCCTGTGGGTAGCTGAAAGCATCTTTGTCCCACTACCTCCCTTGAACCAACACAGGCAATAATTTTAAACCAAAAAGGCACTGAGGAGTAACTCCTGGGCTGCGCTCTGTGAGCCAGCTGCAGCCCTAATTGCATCATGTGGGAGGCGTGAGCAGGGGGTTTGAAAGCTATGACCTCATCTTCTCTCCTACACATTCTAATCAAATCTTAGGTCTCCCACCCACTTTCCCAGGCATATTCTGCTTTCAGCCCCCTTACATGATGCAACCAATGAAAATGTCATTTATATTTTCACCTCCAACTTCTAGCTGGGGAAAGCAGAAAGGGGAAAAGAGTCAAATGCAGAAATAAATGCATATTTCTAATAAAAAGGAGACAGAGAAGGTAGGCAGAGGTGTATTATCCAAAGCCAGTGTAAGCAAGAGTCTCAGAAACATTTGTGTGAGTTCAGCTTCTTCAAAGGTGTAACAATCAGAAGAAAGCACATTTGGCAGGAGATTAAGGACTCCATTCCTATCACAAAACCAGGCATAATGCTACTGGATTCCATGGAATTGCACTAATGCAACTGAGATGGCAAATTCAAGCTCTTGTGAATTACCAGCAGATTTCACTTTAGGATCATAATTCCTCATAGAATGAACCAAATGTGATAATTCTGTTTCTATAGCTACCAGCTCGATGGCTCTCCCTTACCTTCCTCTTGTTAGTGGGACTGACATAAAGGTAGCTCAGCACAGTCTTCAGGCCTACTTTGTCATTTAGCTTTTCATAGGTAGTGCCATAGTCTGTTGACCTGGAGAAAAGAGGAGACAAAAAGAGTTTATGTGGTTATTAGAGCTCCAGGGAAAGATATGACTGTGTGAACATATGCTCCAAGTTACAGCTTGAGCATCATTACCCTTAAAACTCGAGCTTTTGCCTTTCATTTAGGGTTATCAGCAGAAAACAGAAGAAAACTTGAGTCCTTTGAGGCAGAGTCTGTCTCTGCATCTATGGATCCTATGCACCTGGGGAGCTGTGATGCACCCGAGAAAATGGACTTTGGGGGCAGGCTCTGCTCTCATGTGCTAATGTGGAATTGCAAATTATCTCTATGCAAGAGGAACCTGATTCTCAGTGGCACACAACGTAAATTCTCTTTTCAGGCAAATCCAGCAGAAAAATCCAAATTAAACTCATCAACAACAACACTTTTATTTAAGTAGGCTGATTTTTGACTTGGAGATGGGGATCCAAATGTGGCTCAGAATTGTAACAGCTGAACTCATGTCTAGATAAAAATGTACCTAAACTGGCATCGTGAGTCCTCAGTCACCCCCATCCTACTTCGTGCCATGCATTTAATTTTTCTGAGTTACAGAGACAGATTCAGGCCCCTACACTAGCAAATCCCACCCGGCGTAGCAGATGATCTGGGGGTGGCATTACCCATTCGTGACTGGGGAAAAGGCCTGCTTCGTCACAGAGGGTTTTCTGTAGCTTCCTCCTCCTCATTTGTGGGCATGTTTGAAACCTCATTTTGCCCTGCTTGTTTCTCTGCTGTTTTCATACTCTGCTTTCCTTAATAAACAAGATTTTTTTCCTATCAGAACAAGTCAACAGCTACCTAGTACAGGATTCCACACCTGAAGAGTCGTCAGCACCAGGTCACTTTAGGATGGGTGTCACAAACTGCATGAAAAGCCCACCCACACCACCCACTCCACACCAGTGGAGAGAACTTGGCTCCTGACCCTACACAGCTTCTATCACGTGGACAGAGCAAACACAATCCTTATCAGGTGGAGAAGCAAAGACCCTCACAAAAAGCCCACCTGGACATACCTATGAATTCATTAAGATCACACCTTTTACTAAACAGATGATTAGAGAACATGTAGCAATTCAGTGCCTTTCCCAGTAACGAGCTCCACTAATTTTCTACGCTCAGCTAGTGTCCAGCATCTGTAGCTTTGTGGTTCTGCCTGAGACAAATCCTCTGCTCCTTGTCTGTCTGGCAGAGAAATGGCCCAAGCCACACTTTCGGCATCACAGCCAAAGTATCACTGTGCCCAGCAGCGCCAAGCTCTCACTCGAGTGGCTGCAGAAACTGAGCAATGCCAGAAAGCGCTCCCAGCTCCACTGGTTTCCTTGCTGCTAGTGGAGACCAGAATGACACCGAAAGGGCCAGGTGACTGGTTGTAGCCAAGTAGTAGGACCCATGAAGTCAAAAGTTTTATCACTGATACGACTTCAAGACATTTGCTTCTATGCATCTTTTGAACACAACTCCCAAAGGTTTTGCAAACTAGTTTGTTCCTCAAATGGGTTTAACTAAGCTTCCTCCTTTAAACACTCAGCAGTCAGGGGTGCTTAAGTCCTAAACAACTCCCTTGTGTTCTGGTTTAGTTCTTTAATACTAAAATAGATGTAATACTAGTTCTGTTTACACTTAATACTGTTTTGTACTAATACATAGTGCTAATACTCACTGGGCTTCACAGAGACATCCCAAAGGATGTTACAATAATGTACTGTATTTCCACACTACTTTCCCATCCAAAGAAACTGAAGCACTTGTCTCACTAGGTACCAATACCCCACAAAGAGCCTAGCAGCTTTCCTCCTCCAGCCACACTTGAAATTGAAACAGCTCAATTAATAAAACTCAATAATCCATGCCAATTAATTCCAGTACAGGAGGCCTCCTATACTTGCAAATTCAATAGGTCAGGAATCCTCAAGTAACACTAAGCTCTAAGCAGAGGCTAAAACAAAGGGCAAACACTGAGGTTCTTCCCTGACCTCACCCTTCTAACACCACTGAAGCTCTGAACAAGCCACATTCGTGACTACACATGTACCAGCTAGGGAAGGAGATCACTGGTTTCAATCAGCATTCAAAGAGAATACAAATAGCAGTTTAATATTCTGACAGAGCTACTTGGGTTTTGTTCTCTGAGTCATTTTCAGATCTCCCAAAATGCTTTGTACTTCTGAAGATGCAGGCTGGATGCCCTAATGACTCCTTCTCATTAAACCATTATCACTCATTGCATTTGCCCTTTCAAAGAATAGCTAGAAAGGAAGTAGGATCATTATTTCGTTAGCTTCTCTAAGGCTTTCTTTATTATCATGACAGTCACCACTGGTTTCATAGAAACTTCTCTAAGGTTATACTGTATTTCCATAGCACTTTCCCATCCAAAGAATATGAAGGTTTTGTCTCGTGTTAATCCATTCAAACTAACACAGTCCCAAGGGCCACACTGGAATATTATCTCTATTCTAGAGATGAAGAAAATAGGTAATGGTTCTTTTTTTACAAAAGCAGGCATCTACAATTAGCCATTTCAGCTTCTATAATCATCTAATATATGGCTTGATAAAGACCTGCTAAACATCTACCATAAGATTGCCTGCTTTGAAAATAAGTATTAAAAAAGTAAATACAAAAAAAAAATTAAAGTTGGCTGCCTAATTTTAGCTACTCAAACTTGAACATTTGAAGAGATGTGACCTACAGGCAGATCAGACGAGTTCTGGCTCAGCTTTTAATCTTAACTTGAACCTTCTCCCTTACTAATTACTTATCTTTGCAGTCAGAGACTTCTAACTGAAAATTAGCTAGCCCACATGTTCTCACAGTTGCCCTACTCTACAAGCATACTGGATATCATGTTTTCTTCCATTCCTCTGGCCAGAAGAGGATTCACTTCAAGCCCATTATTAAAGGAGCAGAGGGGAAGAAGGGTTGTAGTTATAACAAAACAACAAAAGATTCAGCGATACAAAAGAACCTCTCCCTGAGTCACAGTCCAAATGCATGGTTTAACTTTGGTTGGGCCTTTTATGGCAAACTGATCCTGCCTAGCTGGTTCTCCTCTAGGCCGCTCCATTGAAGCCATCACCGGAGTTTCATCACCTTGAAAGACCTTTATTGCCTTCACCCTCAAGTGGTATTTGCAGTAACCACACGCACACGTGTATACTAAAAAAGTGTTATTAACAATGCTTTCATAAAACCAACTGTTACACCTGGTTACACCGCTGGAACAACAGAAACTCTTAGAATGTGGAATGGACTCTGGTTATATATACAAACCCTGTAAAAGCTCAGTCCATGCCTTTTGCCCTACATGTCCTTACAGATTGATCTTACAGTGTTTCATTGTCCCTTCTATGCTGTTTTCCATCCTGCAAACCAATTATTGCTGCTGGCAATAACCCAAGAAAGGCTGCACAGTGAAAAGCAATAAAAGTCAGAGTGTAGTCCAGTCTTGAATAGACCTTTGTCCACTCCAGTTCAGCTTTTTGGGTTTTATAACTAGCACCTACAAGGCATGAGGAAGAATCTCTTTGCTAGTCTTGGTTAACATAAAAACTTGATCCAGTGCAACACAAGTGATATAGAATCATAGAATGGCCTGGGTTGGAAGGGACCTTGGAGATCATCCAATCCAACCTCTCTGCCATGGGCAAGGTGATATGAATACAACAGCGGGCCTTCCTTGAGCAGGCTGTGGCAGCAAATTCTACATATTCCCTTTGGAAAAGCAAGTTTTATAATGCAATTAATTTACTGGGAGACTACATATTATCCCATAATCGCATTGTATTATAAACAGTTGGGAAAGAAGATCACCTGCTTGATTCCACTGCCCTCCCCTGATGGGCTGTGACATGTTTTAATCATTGCTGCAAGTGCTGTCCCACAGTCCAACAGAGCATGGCTTCAGGGGCACACTCAGACTCAGAAGTTCCTCTTTACCAGACCTAGTCATAACTCCGTGCACCGAGAGATAACTAAATCCATCTTGCTCCTGTTGAGCTTCCCTCTGTATCCAAACAGGCCTGAGCCAGCATTGTGATAAGACTTGCTCGTTCCAGGGATATGAAGTAGAGGTGTGGAGAGGCAGGCAGAATGCCACCTGAATAGCTTTCAGAGGACTCCGCCTCTCAGATGGTTTTCACCTCAGGGCTCTGTCAGGTAGAGAAAAGAAGTTTTGGTCGTTTGCAGTCTCAGCTATAGAGACAGGCTATAAAATATGCATCAGTCTCGCAGGAGCAAAAGAGCTGCAAATACTAGCACTGGATGGCTGGGAAGGACATGTCAACCTCCTGGAGTGTACATGTGCCATCGACTCTCCTGTCAAGGGGTTTCTCCTCTGCACCTGTGACTCCCTGCATGCGGAGAAGGAGTGGGTAGGGTTTTGATTTTAGATTCCCAGCCTTTTCCCTAAGATACTAAAGCTTATGCATTCATCTTCAGATCAGAGTCCCGTTACACAAACACACCTGCAGCCCCACACTGAGAACCACATGAGGGCACAGCTCCACTTAAATAAGCCGGAGAATATTCCAATTCTCTGTGCACTTCAGAGAGCAACAGGAACACACACAGCCCAGATGAGCATTTGCTTCTCTTCTCAGGTGCCAGCAGACTCCCTGCCTGCAGCGTGCCTGTCTCTCCATAGCCCCCAAACAACTTCTTGTTTTTACCCATTGGCCGATTTTCTCCCAGTTTGACAGAGAAACAAAAACCCAAGAGGAACAAAGTTTCTACAAGTTTCATGAAAACCATCAGCCAGCAAAAGGAGAGCAAACTTATTAGTGCTCAGAGAAAAGCTGCAGCATGAAACCAAATCCCATGAGACACGACAGCAGACTCATCTTTCGAACATCCAGCTGCTGGAAAATATTCAAACGCAGCTCACATATTAATACATTACAAAGAACCCAACTGCACAACACAAGAAGTCAGGCTGCCAAACTTCCACTGCCTGTGAAATGATTTGTTTCCATCTCTCCCTTCCCCTTCCTCACCTTCAAATAACCCTCCCTGAGAAAAAGGCCTTTCTGAAGCAACGGCACACTCAGAAGAGACTCCTAGTGAGTCAGAGCACAGCTTGACCCTCCCCTGCAGTAGCCCCAACTGCAAACCCCTTTCACCAGCTACTAGAGTGACTGTACATGGTTAAGGACTTGGGCAAAAACTGGCTTAGCACTGACTCTGCCTTGTTTTGCATTGCTTTGCACCAAAAGGCTAAACAGGTTCTTCCTGGAGTAGGGGCCCAAATCAGGAACCGGGCCAACCACACAGTAATTGCCGCACCACATGGAAAGCTGGTCCCACCAACTTAGAGGCACGGCAGAGGACTGCTCTGCTTCAAAAGGTCATTGAGTATGTTCCAGCCCTGCCTCTCTGAACTTTTTGAGGTTATTCCTTTTCTTCCCTGTTGAACATTTTAGACTAGGTTCCTGGCTTTTGGTGACTATGGCTGTCAGAGGCTAAACACCCTCCACTCCCAAAGCCTTTTTTATATTTAGATGCAACAGAGAGAAGCAACCTTTTGTCCCTTAGGGCTGCTTATGAGCCCAAAGTCAGTCTGGTTTGGGCAGCCAAACGCTGGGACAGAAACATGGAGTTGGCCCTGCAGCTAGCCCAGCCCCAGCTGGAGCTCTGGAAATGGAAGGTGACTACTGCCAAGGCAGGCAATGGGCACAAGGTTAGCTAATTTCCTCCAAAAGTGGTGGCCATGGGGCCACCCGTCACTGCTAGCCCAGCTCCCTGGGCTCTCCTTATCTGCCTCTCCAGGATTGTTTCATTCCCAATCTCAAGGCAACCAGGGAAGCCCAAGTCCAGCTCATAGCCAGCAACACTGCAGCCTAATTTCAGTTAGAGTGAGTCAGCTCTCAGAAAGATCCACTCTTGCCAGTGCAAGGATGCCTGGATGACCTGGTCATGCAGAAGGACAAATTTTTTTTGAAAGCAAACAAACAAACAAAGAAGAAAACCCTAAAAAACCAAAACCAACAGTACAAACAAACAAAAAAAACCCCAAACAGCACCAACAGCCAGGCTGAGCTGTGCCTACTTACTGATCAAAGAAATCCACCTATCTGTACTCTGGATCCTTCCCTTAGCAGAGCACACCAGTTGCTGTGCTGAGAGCTTGCTTTTACCCAATCATGATTTTAGAGTGACTGTAATAAATATTAAGTCAGAATATTTTTCAACTATAAAAAGAAACAATTGCCTCCCTTTGTCTCTGTCCTACTAAATAAAACTAAGAACAACAATGAAAGTCTGAGGAAGTGAATTGAAACTGCGAAAGCATACGGTACTGCCTCCTGGTATGTTTTCCCAGCCTACAGCAATATCACGTACTTCCTAAATTGAAGATGATGCCTTTGTGTGCAAGAGCCTTCAGTGAGCTTTTAATTCCATAAATCTGCCTAACCCCAAAGGAGAGCTTTTGGCAACTTCATTATCACATGGTAATAAACACCACAACTGTGTGCTGTATGAAGGGATGTTTCCTTCTGTTTTAACTTGACAATGCAATTCAGAGCCCACTCCTACCATTTAACGAGAATGAAACCATGGAGCCCCATGCTGCCATTTGTTGTCATATTCCCCACAGAATTTTTTCCAGTTTGAAGACTCCCTCTTTATTAACCCACTTCTTGTACAACTTATCCATCTCTCTGATCATTCTATGACTACTCTTTCGAGTCCAATTACGTCTTTTGTCATGGATGTCTCAGGGGGTAACTTTTATCAGGAAGATCCTTCTTGGAAAAAAAAAAAAAATCACAACAACAACTATCCAATTATATCAGAAAAAAAAAAACAGAGTATTTAAAATTAACTCTGCCATTGTACACAGTTTTACATTCTCAACACTTTCAGTTTCACAAAGTTTCAAAAGTATCTAAAGTCAGAGATCCCACCAAGGAAAAAGAAGTTGAAGCAGATCATTGTTTTGGTAGTCTCTCTTGAAAAAATGGGGGTTTTCCCCTTTTAGCTTGCACGTCATATAAACAACAGAATATCCACCCCAATTTCTATTATGATACCAGCACTCCGCCTCCACCTTTTTTCTTTTTTGATTAATGACAATTCCCATCACCAAACATCTGGAAGATTTGAAGATGGCCTTTGTTGATAAATTTCAATTTGTAATGTACAGCAGTGACTGGCAAGGCAAAATGAGCTGCCATGATGCATTAGTCATTGTGATTTGCAGTTTAAAATGAAGGAGATGGGAGCTAACTAAGAACACCGGCTTCTGCTTTTTTTTTTTCTTTCAGATTCTTCTTTTGTATTTTTGACAGGAAAGGTATTCTCTCTTGTTTATTCAATATGAGCCTTTGGGAGGACTCTGAATGTCTCAGAGGTTAGACAAAAGGATACAGAATAGAAAAGAATACAGAATTATCCACCTTTAGATTTACAAGCAGTAAAGCAAAAGAGCCGTGAATATCCTTCACATTTCTAGCAGCTGATTGCTCATCAGCATTTCATTTGATCACCGTCTCACAAGTCAGAGGTACTGTTCACACTTGGTTGAAACGACTACTCAGATGGGCACAAACAGTCTCTGGAGATGTAGTTTTTGTGTAATCAGCCTATTGTGATAGTGGGGACTAACCTGAAAGCCATGAGCTTGCACCACTCTTGTTCTTGTCCTGTAGGAACACAATGATGCTTTCGGTATCCCAAACCACTGACTATACAGAACACTGTGCCATTGGGTGTCTAAAAGCACTCACCAACAGCAAAGAGGCTGTGCCTCCTCAATCTATGCTCTCTTCTGCACCCAGGCCTTCCTTTACCTCCAGATACACTGTGGAAAGGCAGAAGCAGTTTCATATCTAAAATAATTGTAGAACCACCCCAACTAGGAAGAACTTCTTCTGAGATGCAAAGAGGGAGGACAGGGGTGGGAGGAGGTGCAGAAAATGGGTTTTCTTGCAAGAAAAAAATGGCAGAGAAAGTGAGAGATGCTTGGCAAAGCTGAAGTAGGAGTTGCCAGATCAAACCACCCTTCTAGGACTTTTAGAGGCAGTACACCTCAACTATTGTGGGATACATATTTGGCTAAAGGCAGCACTGAAGTTCTCTCATCATTTTGCTTCTGCCAAAGGACGGCAAAATCCTTCCCCTAAAGTAGAGATGAACATAAACCAAATTGATGGATCCTAACACCTAACAGCATAAAAGAACTTGAACTAAAAAAGCCTATGGCAAAGTATGTTCTGCTTTTAGAGAACCTGGGAACATGATCAAAACAAGCAGGTGTAGTGATTACTAAGCATCGCTTTATATTCCGCTCCAGAACAGCCCACAATAAAGGACACACAAAAGCATCAAAGATTGGTGCCTCCTACTGTGATACCAAAATAACTACTTCTCTAGCTCTACTACTCCATCTTCTCTATACTTTGGCCAATTATCTCATCTTAAATTTAGCTACTTACAAACCAGGTAGTTAGTTCCAGCTCCCAAGCCTTTCTGTGGTTCTTCTCTAATGACAGAGACTGTTAACTTTAGAGGAGGACTTATTCATCCAAAACCAGGTGAGGATGTGTTGCTCTCTTAAGGTATCTTCCTCCCTTCAATGTAAAGGGAGACAAGAGCAACCAACACATACACTCAACTTAGATTGCTAGGACAAGACAAGGTGTATCTCTAAAGTTCATGCATCCAAATGGCAGTATAAATGAAGGGAAGGACCTCAGTCATCCTGCCTGAGATCAAAAGTTCATCATTTGTTGTAACGTGCTCTATATTTCTTAAATGTTGCTATTCTGTGGGGATAAATATAAGAATTACTACTAGTAGTAGGTGCCAAACAGTATCTGGACTCCACTGTGTCTTAAACACTATATTATTACAAAGTGAAGAGAGCAAAGATAAGCAGAGAAATGTGATATGGATTTTCCAGCAGCTGCTGGCAGGATCAAGAATATAAATAAAAACCTGAGGAAATGTGAAATTGCTTCTCCTCAAAAGCTGGGACAAGCACTTCCCTTCATTGCATGCTTGCCCCATTACACCACTGATGACCTGATGACAATCCTTATTATGGCCAGGCCAGGCAAAGTTGGTGCCCACTGGTAGAAACTACCTCACAGAAGCACAAACTTGAAAGCTACACAGGCACCATACAATATGCGCATCAGCAGCCTCAGTAAGGACATCAGAATCTGAATCATCATCTTACTGCTTCTGACCTGAGACTAGGACATCACATCTCTGCAGACACCACCCAAGATACAGTTCAGTTGCCATGAAACAGGGACTACCTGGAGCTAAGACAGCCTGGGTACACAAAGACCTCTCATTTTTCTGCTCTGGTCATTTCACTACTGTGAAACCTATATAAAATGATTACTTTCGTTTACCTCTGAAGAAATACACCTCATCATCACTCGTTTCCCATTTGTACTGTCTAAAAGATCTGATATATTTATCATGTTCTTGATTCTGATATATTCCAATTTTCCAAGGAGGTTTTCTGCATCCCTGATAAAGCAGCACACTGATTTGATTCCAAGCACTTGACTCACTTGGGAAAGATGGCCTTATCAAGACATGCTGAAGAAATTTAGTCCAGAGGACATTTTAATAGCCTCAAAGTTAAAAGGCTGCTTTGATGACAAAGCCTCATTAATTAATCAGATATTAATTAGATTATTAATTAGAAACAAGGCCCTTCCCAGGACCTTTTCTACTTTTATTACTATAGCTAAAGATCTTCTGTAATGATTCTCTTATGTAGCTATTCATTTTAATTTGCATTATTTTGTAGCAAAAGGATTTTCTGAAGCAACTGTAGAGGTTCAATTTAACATTCATGCTAATAGGGGTATTTAAACTGGAACCCCCTTAAATGTGTATTGAACAAAATGCAGAGGGGAGACTATGGAACAGCCTCATCGCTAAACTGTATTTCTGTGCCTGATGTTGCTGACAAAGAAATCCTTCCAGCCCCTCAGAGAATAAGTACACACTGGGCAATACAAAGTACCCTGACAGCAGGTCACCTCACCCTTCTAAGAGGGGGACACAGGTGACTCAAATCTCAGTTTCTCACCTGGGGATAACCAAGACTAGTGTGTCCACTCATGCCCCCTAGGACGGTGGCTGTAGTCAGGGTTTGCCAGAAACCTGCCTTTGAGACTGTCTGCCTGTTTTCACATCAGTGGTAGGCAGTACTGTGGGGACATTTGATGAACCTGAGTCATCTCTAATGTACTACAAGGTATGTTAACTTTTCAAACTATCAGCAAGTATTTGCAAAACTGATGTAGTTAAAATAGAGAGCAGTGGTGGAGGTAGTTTAGTCCAGTTCCTTAGACACAGATATTAAAAGTTGCAGACAATTCCCAAACCAACTTTTACAGTGAGCCTGCAACACATTCCATTACCTGCTTCAGCTGACCCCTCTCCCACAAGCCTTATGTCTACCTGCAACTCCCCTACTCTTGGCCCACAAATGTTACTGTCCCCCAGAAGCACTCCCACACAACCTCAACATAAATACCACAGAAATTCTGCCTGACTCCAGGCAAGGCTCCTCAGCACTCCAGTTTCCCCATTTAGTTAACTTAGCTTCCTAGGAAAAGACTGGCTCTTATCATTCCCCCCCAAAATAAAAAGCTCGTGAGATGCAGCCACCTAAGACAGGTAAGGACTGACAATCCAAGATGTCCCTTCTAGACTTAGGAATATATCTTTACCTTCAGTCACAACGTGAATAAGGGCCTCTACATGCTACTTTTCTACATTTAATACACCACCAGACACCCAATTAGTTGAAATCAATGTGATCCTATTACATTCAAATGTATTAATATTGTCGGACCTACACAAATTTACACAATAAAGGTCAAGACCCACTATACCTACGTATATCTATCTCTAGACTAAAAGCAACATTAGCAAGAGGATGATAATTTTAAAAATTTTTTTTGCAAGCATTTCACGATTTTGCGTTTGTGAGAATTCTCCACTTCTAGAGAGCTTCAGAAGTTTAAACCTATGTGGACAAGACAAAGCAAGAGTGCAATTTTGGTTGTCATTAGAGGCAAAGAGAATTTAGAACCGTAAAAGAACACAAATAATCTCAGGCTAGTATTGCTCTGAACTGGTGTTTTGCAATGACATTTTCCTATCAAAACAGTCTCCAGCATAAGCTCTTTTTCAATACGACAAATAAATAAATAAATGGAGATAAAATTATCCTATTCTTGAATCCTTTCAGGGTTACCCATTCCAGTTGCTACTTAAATATCCATGACATGGCCTTCAAATCCTCACTGCCTTCTGAACCATACACTAATATTTCTGATCATCTCATAACGCAGAAATAGTAATCCAGAAGACAGCAGAAGCTCTCATTTCGATATAATAGCTGACAATGCCTTTATGTAGGATGCACCACTTGCTTTGCAGGGCAGCCTGGTTACACATCTGGGTCTCTGCAATAAGCTAAGGTTGTTCTAAACTGTCCCAAAGGACTTTTTGTCTTTCTCACCCAGACAGTCAGGCTATGCCACTGCCTCCTCTCCTCAGTCCTCAGAACAGAGAGAAATGACAGGAATATAAGTGCAATAACGGAAGACAAACCAGTCACCTCTCACTCAGTTTCTTGGCTTGGGTGATTCAGATCAGCAGCTGGATTAAGCCTCTTGCAATACCATTAAATCCACTGCTACCCTGCATGTAGATATTTCATACTAGCATTGGTTTAGTGTGAGTCTTGTTCAATCCCTGAGCGTGAAGAGTAGCGGACTTGAGTCTAGTTAGCACGTCTTCAAAATGCAGACACTGAGGTCTAAGCTTGCACCTATACAGACTTTCCAAAGAGGTAAGCTCGCTCTTTATTATCAAGGTTGATAAATGACTGTGAACCACATGGCACATGCTCAACATGGGGATCCCCCTCCTCCCCACCAACTGCTTGTGAGTTGTGGGCAGCTCAGAATGTACAATTGATCACTCCTGCACTATCATGCCCTAAGGCCTCACTGCCTATCATCTCTCAAACCACAGTGGGTACAAGCTTAATTTTACTCCAGAAAAGCCTCCTTTTCTTGTCATCTTTTGCACTTGGCACTCAGAAGCTCATCTAACACAAAACACTTTGTCTTGGGAGAATAAACCTGTTGGAATTTTTTCAGACAGGAGATCAATAAAGTGGCAACAGCTTGAAAAGTCAATCAGCTTCAGCAGGTCTCTGAAGAGATGGCTGGGTGATTGTCATTTTAATGAAGGAATAGTAAACAGAGCACAAGGAAATGCACATCCCCTTCAAACTCAGGAGAGAGTGTATCTTAAGCTGAGATGCAGGGGAAGAGACTAGTCATCTCTCCAGCTTGATTGTCTCAAGTAGTCAGAAAGACATAACTTTAACTTTTTCAAACAGAGAATTAGATCCAGTACCTCACTGCAGAATTACATTTCCTCCAGGTATGAGATTAAGAATGGTTTTGTTTAGGCCTTGAAATACAAGCCTTATGCGTTTGCTACTATGTAGTGTGCTGAAAATGTGGTTCTTATTAACGCTGAACTCATGACTTTTACCTAAGCAGAGTTTATGTAGAGGTAAACAACCTGCATATTATCAAGGCAAACAGCAGGGGAACATCTTCTGCAATCCACAATGCTAAAGTACTTTTTCTAGACACATCACGGATACATACGAAAAGGATCAAACACAAACACACAAGATGTAGACTGTGAGGTTCACTGAAGAAAGAATTCTCTTGTACTAAAGTTACTGGAAGGTATCTTTGGAGACCTGTAATATTCCTACTTTGCCACAGGCTTCCCATGGTAAGATCTTTTTGCCAGTTGCACATGATGACATATTTTGCTGTTGTTCCAATCATCTAGGTTGGAGTATGGCATCTTCCACAAATGCTCACACAGATTCAAACATTTCAAACTGTAAACTGAGATCTAAATTTTCTTAGTCACGTCAAATAGATTGGACTTACTGTCTGAGGTCCTGTGCCCTTTGCTATGTCAGAGCTCAGAGTCCATAAATGTCAATGTCTATCCTAAAGTTCAAGTCTATGACTCAGTATGTTTTGGGCTTTTGGCCGTGCTTTCTACTTGAATTTGGGCTCCAGTCCCAATCAGATGGATATTTGCCTGTTGATGAACCAACTGTTGCTCATGCTTCTGACAGCACTGTCCATGGATCCATACTTCGAAAAACAATAGAGCAGAATTCATTAAACTGTGCAGTGTATCTTTAACTGTATTCTAACCCAGCATGGGTCACTCACAGCCCCTGGATGGTTTTAAAACATTGGAACTTAAGTTCTTTCAGTCATATTATTTAGGCCAGGCAAGAAATGGCTTTTTTTTCCTTCACTCTAGTCAACTTGATGCTTCAAAAGCCAATGAGAAAATGAATCATGACACTACATTCCTTGAGGGCACCATTAAGGCCCCAGGGAACAATGTCAGCCTAAAGGGTTGCCCATCTTCTAGCAGGTGGCTTGCAATAGCCTGTGATTAATTAGAAAATAGTGGCAGCTCATCACTGGTCATTTCCTTATTCTATTTAGTCGCCTTACCAGAAGGCACATGGTTTGTTTTAACATCAGTTTTAACATTCTGGGAATGTGTCCTTCCTGCAGGCTGAATAGTAACGCTCCGAAAATGCATCCCCTTCAGTCAACAAGGATCTGATCAACCAGTCGGTGCAGGGGCAGTTTTGCAGACTTGTCTGTGCATATCTCCATACATTTAACTCTGAGGACAACAGAGAAAATGAAATACGGGTACAAAAGAAGGTTCCCACAGTTTCACAACTCCTAACAAAAGCCATCCCTGAGACATGAGTGAGCAGTGCATGGACACACTGAGCGTAAGAACACGTGGAGAAAGTGTTGCATCTCCACAGCTTTTTGTGGAAAATAAGGGCAGTGATGAGTGGCTAATGGCTCGGAGCAGGTGAACTTTCTACCCCCATCTCTGTCTCTTCAGAGGGTTCCTGCAAGGGTATCTGGACAGGAAACCTACTGGATACACCTCACTGCCTTGAGTGCACTGCTAGATTGCTCATGTTTTAGTGTGAGACCCTCAGCTAGCACACGTCTGAAAGAAACTACTTATCACAACCAAACCTGCAAGCCACAATACTACAGTACAGCATGTTCCTCAGAGCATTCACTTCACACAGCCACTTTTAACTGAGCACCACGGTGGACCTGCACCATTTAGCCAGTTGAAAATATAAACAGACAGGTGAGAAGATCTCTTGCCACAGGTAAATGGACAAGCTTTAACCAAGCTTCCCTCAATTCATTCTTCACCCTCCCTTCCCCTCTCAGTACCTCTTTAATCCCTCTGGTGTGTACTTCTATGAATCACAGTCCAGGCAGTCAAAAATGTTGTTCCCCAGACTCCATTTGAGGCACCCACCTTTATTCATATTTGACTCAGGTGTAAGGGAATACTGCCATGTTAACGAGCTACACTCACAAATCAATGAAGTTCACATTGAGACTTAAACGCTGTGATCATTGGAAGAAAGAATGCAGAAAGAGATATTATATCATGTACATATGCCTCTATTACACAGCTGCTAAGCTCTAAAACAATGTGTTTGTAATAATCGGCGTACCGTGGTGAAATAGCAGCTGTCTTTTCAAGTCAAAGTAAATGCATGTTGGGGGAGCTGAAGGGGTTATTTCTTTGTCCATACTTTACTACATAACAGATGTTGAAAATGGAGAAAATAAATGATGATGAGATTTTGCTACAAGTCATTATTTTTCAAAAATTACAATTCAATAACTCTAGTATACAAAATATTTCTATGAATTAATCTCCCTTCCTCATAGATGAGGACAAATGAAAAACATGGGATTCTTTACCCCACTTTCTTTGTTTCTTCTTTTTTTAAAAAAAATCTCATTCTGCCACCACTTATCAGTGTCTCAGCAGCAAAAAAAGGGGCAAAAATATTAAATGCATTGCTGGGAATGGGATCCCATACCTAATGACACCATCAATAATTGCTGTCACAAGGTAATATCAGAATTGCAATCTTACAAAAAATATAAAGAGGCAGAGTTTTTCAGATTGTGGTTTCTAGACAGGCTCTAAATGGGATTTTGCTACATGCTTTTATACACTGCCTGTATAGTTCATAGGCCAGTGGAAAGTAAAAGCAGATTGAATCTAGACATGGAATACTAAAAACCTAGGGTTGTCCTATGACCCTCCCAGAAAGGTGTTGGATCCAGAAAGCAGGATGTAAGTACAGTAAATGCTGTCCCTACAGCAAGGCTTACATCTCAGATGGCAATTCCGTGGACACCAAGGATATCCTCAGGCAGCTGCTTCCTCAGGCATCAAACAGATTCCAGCTATTCCCCAACCAGCAGAACCCAGATGCCCTTTGGTCCCCACCACTGGGAAGTTACTATGCAGCTAACATCTTGTCATTAGTATCTTGATACCATTAAGAGAATTCATACTCCAAGATAGTTTTTTAAAAGAGACTCAATGGCTCCTAGTTGAAACCTGTGGCTGGAGAATTGAGATCAACTTCTCCTCAAATAGCAGCAGCTTGGGCATCTTGACACTGCTGCAACCTGCACAGACCTGCCCTCGCACCAGTAAGCTGCAGACAAGCAACAGTGCTCCCGTTCCCCCAGAGCGTCTTGTTAATATACTGAAGGCTAGACACTGCCAATTCCAATGTATCTGCACAACACCAAACCAAGAACAGACGAGTTGTCCCAGTTCTTCTCTGCACCCTGTTAGTGCAACTAAGTGTGTACTTCGGGCTTGAACACAGGAAACAGGCTTTACACAGTCAGCCCCAACTTCAGCTGGGAGGTAGCAATTCCAGAGCCCAGATGTTTGGGGTCACTATGACTTCTCAGGTGACTGAATTAATAATTTCCCAACAGAATTAGTATATTAATCAACAGAAAACAGTGGAGAGGGGAGAAGCACGCTGCGAAATCATCTTTAATACTGCACATTAGAATCTCCATGTTACTAATATTCAGCCTGGCACACTCACACCTCTTGTTGCAATCCCTGAGAAAACTCCCATCAAGAGCTTGCAAGATAGTGTTTCATTTCTAGTCTACGAATTAAGGCTTTTCTTCTGCTTCTTCTTACTGACAACGAGCAAACATAGTTCAGTTCTTCCCTCCTGAACAGCTGAGCTATGCAGACCCTTGTCCCGATACGGATGGAAACTTCACCCTGCTTTTATCTATGCTGTCAGATGGCACTAAGTAAGAAGAGCTCAGAGATGAGTCAATAATCATAGACTCTAATGCTCCAGTATCATAAACACACTGTCAGACATAAGAAGTCTCTGAATTTGGTAGGAGAGAAGTGGGGCTGAAATCACACCTTTCCACAAAACATAAATGTTTTGACTCATCTTTTTAAAAAGGTTACGTAGAGGAAAGAAAAGGGCAGAGTTAAGGTGAAAAAGTCTAAACTGTGGATCCTTTCACTTCCACACATTGAAACTGAGAGCAGAGTTTCACTAATGTCAGTTTATTATTCTGGGGCAATTTAGACTCCACTATATGACAGTCTGATCCAAGCTCATGTCAAGACAATCAATTCCAAAACTCACAGACTCTTTAGCAAAAGCACCATCTCAGAAACAAGGAGTGATTTGCTCCATGCACATAACTGGGAGATATGGCTTGTTCCCAGCTCTGTCCCAGCACTGTTCTACCCTGCATTCTTTGCACAAGCACTGTCATTTCTGTTCATCAACACCAGATAAACATGGAGAAACAAAGAACCAGAAAGCCTTTTGCAAAGTTGCAAATGATGGTTGTCAAGAGCCACTTCCTTGGAGAGCAAAGACTGAATATTTGATGAGCAGGCAGGTCTCCACTACTGGTTCCAAGACAATCACATATCTGTACAATTATTTTTCCTATGTCAGTGTCTCATTCTGAGCACGACAGGCAGAGCAGATCCTATCATTCCAAAAAAAAAAAAAAAAAAAGAAGTGGAAAGGTACAATACAATAGTTTTATCCACAATAATATGATTCCTTTGCTTGTGCCTATGTAAGCTAAGCTTTTCTACCCTGCATTACCTCCACCAGACCAGTGCATATGTAATGCAAATCAACCATCAAGCAGTATTTGTACTACAATAATAATTTGGAAAAACTTGTTTAATATTAGAAGACTTAGTGGAGCAGATGAACGGCTCTGACATGGTATCCATGGGATAGAAATTCAATTAAAAACTGTAAGTGGCACAGAGGTGGTAGTTATTGTTCAACATGTACCACAGGGCTTTTGCTGAAATACAGCCATTAGCTGTAGTGCTTGAGAAATTCCGTTTTCCTTTATGGCAATCTGTTAGCTCATAGAAAGTTAAATTAATAAAAACACAGAATCTCTCTCACATTATGAGAGCACAGCAAAGCCAAGGGCTAGTTACGCATTTTATAATTACGGATTAAGTGCATTATGCCAAGGAAATGAAGGAGATGCCATGATTACAATAAAAATGAAAGACTGTCTGGCTCTAAAGTCTGATGGTGTGTCTGTCGCACACAGAGCATGCTGGTTTGCCCATCCTTATCTCCCCCCATCACAGCTCTTCAGGATTTTAACAATTATTCGTAATGCTAGCAGCTACACTCACCATGTATTCAGCCTTTAGTGGAGATACACTTGCATGAGAAATCTACCTCCTCTCCTGCTAGCAGCATCTCAAATTCATCTTCCATCTTGGAAAGTTCATTTTGCCCCCAAAAAGACAAGGAAAAGAAAAATGGAAGGACAGAGCTCAACGTGAAATAACTCCCTAAGTCCATTCAATTTTTGCCAAATCCTAAAGATGGGATTGGCAGGGATCCTGGGGAGGGAACAATGAGGCCTGATCAACAAGGAACTGACACAAATGTTTTCTATTAAATTTGCAAGGGAGCATGCTCACATCACTGACTTGCAGACATTTGGATTCAGGCTCTTTACCGCACAAGTGAAGAAGCAGCTACGGCTGAATCACCCTGGAACCCACTCCACATCTTGGCAGCCAGTATTAACCATACCTGAGAGCAGTCCAGTATTTCATTGCTTGTAGTACCCAGCTGTATCCACCAACAGAAGTAACTAATGAGACAACTAAGAAACTAAACAGACATGAAATTTTCTGGGTGTGGGGCCTCAATTATTTTTTGACTTACCCATAATCATCAGGAAGCCTGTAGCATACCAAGAAACTTCCAATGATGTCTGTCTTCTCCAAAAGCAGCTTCAAGTGCCCAGTAAGGCCACAACTGCATTGTTCCTTTCGTCACTTACCAGCCATCAATTCCAGATCTAAACCATCCTCTCAACTGTAACTACACCACACAGGACAGTACTGTCAGTGAGCCAAAAATAAGTGATTAAGAGGAAAGTGACCCAGGCAACAACACCATGCCTTTATTCTTTCTTTTGTGCAAAAGAAGCCTTCTATTCAGGCTACGCTCAAGAATCATGATTAAATCAGACTGAACCAACTCAGGAGGAGAATTCATGTCTCTGGGCCCAACAGCTCTGGGAAAACAACACCACAGTTGTCTTATTTTTTCTAGACTCTCCCAATCAGTCCCAGCAATATAGTTTTGCCTCATCCAGACAGGACCATCTTCTCTGTCTGTGCAAGCCTTTGGCCTCTCTCTGCAGACCCTACCAACACACAGCACACCTTGGAGCCACTAATAGTGAAAATCACACTGGCCTTCCCAAACAAAAGAAGACAAACACAAACACCACATAAACACCCCAGTGAAACATCACAAACTACAAAAAAAAAAAAAACCCACAAAAAAACCAAAAAAACAAACCACCATGGAAAAAATACTTAAAATCTAACTTTGAAATACTACATGGTAACATGACTATTTCAAGTCTCTTCTCATAGGCTTTCCTGATCTCATTTCTAAGACTGGACAGCTCCTCTGAGCAGAAAACATGAATTCTTAATCTAACTCCATATTCCTTTCATAGAAGCATTGTTGCTGCTGTTGTATGAGCAAGTACAATTATAAATTCCTTTCTGCAAATGGAATATCATCCCTTGCATGAACAACCTTTCACGGATGGCAAAGTTCACTGGCACAATGTTACTTTTTTCCTGCCAGGAGCTAGATGCCTTGTGCCACTCACAATTAAAACCACCTTAACACTCATCTGTAATAGCATGTGACAGCTGCCATGTCCAAATGGAACCAGGAATCTCAAACTAGTCACTTGGATCCATCTGGTTTGACAAAACTAGTTCAGGGGTACACCTGCCTTGGACTGAACACATTCTAGTTACTGCTAGCAGACATCAACACAGTACGTGGGGAAGAAGTAAGTGGTGTGGGTACTTGGCAAACAGCTCTTCTGCCTCCAGAGATTTACAGTGTTATCTTAGCCAGATTGGGTTTTGTTGGTGAAGTGAGGGCTTTAGCAACCAGGCTTTGAAAAACAGATTTCAGTTGCTCCCAAGAGCTGTGTTCATTACTCATGCTGTGTAAACGCAATTCCCTTTGCTCTAGGGAATGCCCTAGCAGAGGATGCCATGCTTCAGTGCTGGGTCCAGTTTTGTTCAACACCTTCAGCAACGACCTGGATGAGGAAATAGAATGCACCCTCAGCAAGTTCGCTGATGATACAAAACTGGGGGGAGTGGCCGACAGGAGGGCTGTGCTGCTCTCCAACGAGATCTAGACAGGCTCAAGAGCTGGGTAAAGGTGAACCTCATGAAGTTCAGTAAGGACAAGTGTAGAGTCCTGCATCTGGGGAGGAATAACACCAGGCACCAGTACAGATTAGGGGACGTTAGAGTCCTAGTGGACAGTGAGTTGTCCATGGGACAGCAACGTGCTCTTGTGGTCAAGAAGGACAATGGGATCTTGGGGTGCATTAAGAAAAGTGTGTTCAGCAGATCTATAGCGGTTCTCCTCCCACTCTACTCTGCCCCGGTAAGACCACACCTGGAATACTGTGTCCAGTTTTGGGCTTCCCGGTTCAAGAGAGATAGGGACCTACTGGAGAGAGTCCAACAGAGAACTACAAGGATGATTAAGGGACTTGAACACCTCTGCTATGAAGAAAGACTGAGAGAACTTGGCTTGTTTAGTCTTGAGAAGGCTGAGAGGGGATCTTATTAACATGTATAGATACCCAAGAGGGGGGGGCCAAGAGGAAGGGGCCAGAC
>NW_009722121.1:40200-52922 GCF_000703405.1 Apaloderma vittatum | reverse complement strand
CCCTAGGTGATCGTGCTTTGGCAGGGGGGGTGGGCTAGATGACCTTTCGAGGTCCCTTCCAACCCCCAACATTCTGTGATTCTACAATTCCCTAGTACAAGAACTCTTCAAGTCTAGTACCTTCATAAATGTTGCACAGG
Organism: Apaloderma vittatum; assembly: GCF_000703405.1. NCBI lineage: Eukaryota > Metazoa > Chordata > Aves > Trogoniformes > Trogonidae > Apaloderma > Apaloderma vittatum. The sequence goes on along the minus strand of NW_009722121.1, from coordinate 52,782 downwards.
TCAGAAAGTGGGGAGCTAGGGAGAGTGAAGGGTGCTCTGCTCCCCGTCCTTTCACACAGCTCAGCAAGATGGACTGTACTGAGTAGGGAAGGATAAACAGGTTATCAGACAGGCTTCTAAAAGTAAGATCTCTGGAGGCACCCAGACACATTGGAGACAATGCACAGCAAAGGGCTACACTGTACTGACTTTTAGTGGATCTATCAAAACATCAGGGCAATACAAAGAGCTTCTATGTGTGGTTCTGCCGGCAGCCATAAACTAGGCCATGAGCATCTACCCTTCCCCACCCATTTCCCAAGAGTCAATACCTCTGTCTGGAAGCACTCGCTAGGATCATGAAAACAATTTGTTGTCAACTCCTCTACTTCAGTTTCCCCACTGAAAAGATGAGATGAGCATGGAAATATCTAATTTTTCTTTGCATCATCTGAGCTTAGTTGCATAAATAAAACAGCTGGTGTGACCAACAGGCCCAAATAAGCATCGAAAATGAAAATAAAGCCACAACTCAATTCCTTAGGTTACATTCAGATCTGTCCAATAAAGGCACTTAGCTGAAGAATCACGACTTCCATTTCAAAAGCATGAAGAGCTGTTTGACCACCTGCTGTCAAAGACTGCCAGGCCATTGGTTTGTACATAAGCCACAAAGAGAAACCATCACACTTCTATTGTGGACAAGTAACATCAGTATCATCAGCATGGCCCTGCATCACCAGAGAGTCTCCCACTTCCATTGCCACTCCAGGGCTGGCAATAGCATAAGGGTCTGCACAAGCTGCCTGCTGACAGTGTCACCTGGGCTGCCTCAGCGTGGAGTGGATCAGTGCGCAGAACAAACGAGCAGCCTCGTTTATCATCATCCGTGCTTGCCAGCAACCGCCCTCCATTTCTACTGTGTCAGCTCGGCAGAATCCTAATAAAGAAAAAGAGAAATCCTTCCCTTGCTCCTGCCACATGCTTACCTCACCTTCAATCCCCAAACATTGATAGAAAGGATTAAAGAGAGTGCTGCTTAAAATAAAATGGATATAGGATTCAAAACCAATTACCAAAGCATAATCTTGCTCAGATGGGCATGCTAAGAATAATTACTATCCATAAGATGAATGCTTGTCAAAGACATGTTACAGAAGACTGTATAATTAAATATAGCAACTGATCCTTGTTTATCTATCAAGCAATTCACATTTAAAAGCTCACCTGCACGCATTCAGGCTGAAGCCACTTGTGAGTTTTCATAGCAGTTGAAAGTTTGGGGAATAAAAAAAGACAAAAACAAAAAATAGCAGGAAAAGTAATCAGCTTGTCACCAGAGAAAAAGGACTGGACAGCACAATCCTGCTCTAGGCATTATTTGCCCTGTCAGCCCAGCACCAAGCTATGTGTCGCCCAAAACTAGTTACATCCTGGCTCTTCTGCTCCATGAATGTTTTTTCAAAACTATGTCAGACAGGGTTTTCACAGAAGTATGTTGCACTAGTTCATGATAATTACCATGCTGCCAAACAGGTGAACTCCAATCCAGAGGAGGCTCTCCAGAGAAAAGGATACCCAGCAGCAAAACAAGATGCAGAAACCTGTCTTCTTACTGACTGTGATCCCAGGCAATGACAGATCATCCTTCTAGAGAAACTTTTGTCCCCAAAGATAACAACAACTGTTCTCTATAAGTCTTATTATTATTTTGCAAACAGGTATTCCATCTGCAGCAATCATAGAATCATACAATCACAGAATGGCCTAGGCTGGAAGGGACCTTAGAGATCATCTAATCCAACCTCCCTGTCATGGGCAGGGACGCCTCTCAACTAGATCAGGCTACTCAAGGCTCTGTCCAACCTGGCCTTGAACACCTCCAGGGAGGGGGCAGCCACAACATCTCTGGGCAATTTATTCCAAAGTTTTGCCAGAGACATTGTGGCTGTTTCAGGTGTTTGAAAGATGCAAATACGAACACTTGGGTGGGAGATACTTGCATTAATCAAACATTCCCACATGAAAAAATACACTGAGTCCAATGAGAATATCAGAAGAGCAATGTTCATTTTATTAACTGATTTATATAAACAACAATTAGTAGATGAACAGGACAAATATCTACTCCATCCCATAAATAATGCATTTATCTGCCTTCTCCCTTAGTGAAAAAAAAAAAGTTTTAAAATTTGAAGACGAGATTTCTTTCTGGATATTATTCTCTATGAAGAAAAACAGGAGCGGATATATGCAAAGGGAAAGATTTTCAAAGCCACCTAATACAGATGTCCCATTTAACTTAATGAGAGATGATCTTCAGCTTAAACGTGCAGGTTTGACAAACTCAATGTAAATGTCCTAAGTTTTTCTACATCTATCTCCTGAAACTCCTTTCTCCTGAAAATCCATTTTACCTTGTCCTCAAGAGGTTAATTTTCTCACTGCAGCACCTCACCTCCAGCCCTCCAGTCTCACTACACAAACTGTTGCATGTGACCCCCTTAACCAGCCACAAGACCTGAGCAATAAACGCTTAACATCAAATACGCAAAAAGCTTTTACTGTTGACAATCTGTGAAAGAATCAGAGGCTCTCCTTTGAAAACCGTCAGTCAGGAGAGTAACATAGCATCAAATCCTTGCAGACATTAACTGAAAGAATAATGCCTTCATGCACCCAGCTTAGGGTTTGGAAGTAGAGGTGAGGCTCTGGGGGGCTTTTTACAACAAATGCTTTCAATGAGTCTGTGTTTAACTCTGTACTGAGAAAAATACAGGGACAGATAAGCTTTTTCCTTAAGATATCAGTGATGCTTATATTAATAACACAACACTTTACATTTCTGCAACAGTCTGCATGCAGTAACTTACACATTCCTCCGAGTGAGCGAGCACTACCATCTCTGTATTGCCAATGAGAGAAACACAGAAACCCCAGATTTTTTCCCTGAGTTTTGACCTGAAGCATCTCCACAGCCTACACTAACAAGAATCCCAGGATGAGGCATTCAGACCCTATTTCCAGTGAACATGCGTCAAGCTTGAGCACCCAGTGTAAGCAGATGGACACTGAAATGTAAAGGTTTCCACAGCAAAGGTAGATCTTCACATGGTTAGAAAGCACTTGCATCTCCCTCCCAGAGGATTTTGAAGGCACCTGCACTGGCTTCTGAGCTCCTCTACCCCACAGGAGTTGAGCTCTCTGTCCAGCTATAAGGCAGGGGAAGATTCACAGGGTCTTAAAAGAATGAAACATGGCTCGGGTCTACTGTAAGATTTGGTGCTAAGGAAAAAAAAATAAAATAGAAGGACTGCAATATCTGACTCTCTTTCTTTCATACACAACCTCTGGTAAAAGGAAATCATGTGAAGAACATTGTCTACGTTTTGGCTACAAAAAATGCATTTGAAACTATCTCTACCTTGTGACATATTTCGTCTTCTGGATTATTGGTATTTCAACACAAACTAATCTAAAAACATTAAAAGCAAGCTTCTGTTTAACAAAAACTACTATCACCCTGACTTTTGTATAACTAACAACTTCTAAATAGGAGAACATTATAATACTATGTTCCTAAAATTCATCTATATGCAATACTGGGAAAATCATATAAACAAATTGAGTCAGACCCTAGCTGCACTGTGTTAGGGACCTCCAATGAATCCAGCAGATTTATTCTCAATTCACTGATCAAAATTCACGTTTTAATCACATTTTGTACTGAGGAACAAGAACTGGGATAGAATTCATATAATAAAAACAATTAAGTGTTACAGAGTGAAGTGCATTCCTTGCAGGCAAGATTTAAAAAATTAGGTGTGCAATTCTGCAAAGCGAGGACTGGGGAGCTACATAATAAGAATGCAAAAGGTCTAAAAGTTTGTTTTTCCTGCTGGATTCAGACAGAAAAGAAATGCAATCCTATTTGCCTCTTCAAGATGGATGCAAAAATTGGAACTAGAAAAAGGAAATTCTAGGCCAAATATCAGTAAAGTCCTGCAACTTGAAGAAAAATCCGTAGTGCCTGTTGGAAACTGTCCATCTAGACATCTTAATGAAGTAAGAAACTGAAACATCACTTACTTATCAGATAGAAAATTCAAATCTGGGCCAGCTCTGGCACTTAAGGCATGGAACTGGCTCCCAAAGAAATTGACAGAAACCTCATTGCTCAAACGCAACAAAACCTAACTGGTTATTAGACCTATGCAGCAAAAAGACAGCATAAACTTGCAGGGAAGAGGCTCTTCTCTGCAGAGAAATTTGTCAAACTGGCCTCTCGTTTGGGCCCTCCCTTAGCCCATGGTATCGGGAGCACCAGTCCCAGAGCTTACCTGCACATCACAGCAAACAGCTACAGGCACCGCAGTATCATTTCTGTTATTTTAGCTAAGTGACTGCAAGTGAGGGACATCTCACAATTTGCTTCACAAAAAATAAAAATAAGAAAAAATAAAAAAATTTTAAAAATACTGTGGTGGAATAAAGTCATGTTTGCAAAATGTAAACAGATTTCATGGCAGCAAGTCTTCATTTTTATCACATCAGATAGCTCTTTCTAAAGGGAACTCTGAGGAAGGATAACTACAGGTTGTTAGGACTTGCTGCAGCTTTGGATTTATGATGGCAAACAAATTTTTTTTTCCTAAACTACCTGCAACAAAGGTTGCTAGGCAGAAAACAGAACATAAACGTTCGTAAATGCTCTACTGAGAGGCAGAAGGTAGAAGGTGCCTAATGTTGAAATGACTAGATGAGGTTTTAATTTTAAAACCCTACGAACAACACAAGTACTTAATGGCAGGGAATCAAAGACAGCTTTTTCTCCTCAGTGTACGGGGATCTGCAATCAAATACAAACATAAACTGCGCTTTGTTTTGTGTAGTGTTCATCCTACCACTGCACCTGAAAATACATTACAGAAGTAAATAATGCAGTTGCAAAGCTAAAATACAATAGCCTAGTCCAGGAAGAGAAATTAAAACATCTGTACAAAGGGCAGAGAGCTATTTTCAGGAAACTAATAACATGGGGAAGCACAAGCCAGTTGTTCTAAAATGCAGAATCATTTTCATGTGTGCCAGAACATTCAGACCAGCCAAGACCATGCCTTTGTGAAACAGTATTTTGGTTCCTTCTGTAGAAAAGCTGCATGTTTTATCCACACCCCTGATCTTATACCCAGAGCAGACAAGATCCCTTGACATGAATCTACAGTTCACTGTTACTTATTGCAGTCCGTAACTGAGGAACAAAGCCATGAAATGTGCACATTTCAATTTTGCTCCCCTTGAGACAAGAGGAATTTTTGGAGAAGCAATCAGAGAAAGAGCTGGGCACTTCACCCAGTTTTCATGAGCAAAACAGCGCCTTTAACCCTACAGCTGCCCTTGTCCCTGCCAAGGCAGACAGAATCGTCATCTGCAGGGACCTTCTTATTGCAAGGCTGATGCAGCATCCAGAGCACCTGCCATTCAGTGTACTTAGCACCTTCTTTCCTAGCTGGTAATGAGAAGTTGGGGTCACTCAGCACTATTTTCAGTTTGGTAACAGGTCCCAGGTGATGCAAACCTTGATGAAGGCTGCACCCAGTTTTCAGATGCATCCAAACAGGACAGAGGCCAGCAGGTACCACAGTAGTAATGGTCGCTTCTGTACTGAGGGGTGCAGGTGAACCTTGGCTCCTCTGTTCACTCTTGCGGCTGGCTGCATCTGAGGTACCGGCAAGATGGAAGCTTAACAGGCTATTTCACAACAGCACTGACTTCTTTTCCTCCCTCAGGCACCAGCCAGCTGCGTGCACACCGAGAGAGCTTGAGTCTGTCTGTACCGATCAGCCACGAACCCTTTGACAGAACTGAAAAGGAAGCAAAACCTTCTCAATCCTCTCAGTCTTAAGAAGGTTTCAATCCTCAGTCTTAAGAAGGTTTCAAGGCTCCTTCAAAAACCAAAGAACAAATCAGAAGATGAAGAAAAAAGGAGTGGAAAAAAAAAGATTCACATGAATGAACCAGTGCACTATTTCACCCCCCTGAATTAAACACTCTCAGCTCTTTTTTGCAAATAATTTTAATTCCATGAAAGGGAAAGTGAAGAACAAAAGAGCTCCAAGGCTTGGGTTTCATCATTCAGGAATCATGGGCATAATTTGAAATTTCACAGGTACTGAGGCTCTCAACATGTAGCAAATCAGTCTGTCTGTCAGCATCAGTAAATTTGGCAAACGCAGCCCAGAGTCCATTTGCTGTAGCATCAAAAATGAAATGCAGTTCTAGCTGCAATGCAAATCAGATCACATAATTGAAAGACTATAAGTATTAGTAAAGACTGAATATGTTTCCAGCCAACAGGCAATACTTCAAACTACACTGTGGACTCAATGTAGAAATTATTGAGTAAGATTCTCTGGCTTGCACTACAAGACTAGACTATTATCATTATTTCTCTGCGCACTTTAAATCTATGAATCTGAGGATGTGCAGAGTTGCACTTCTATGAAGAGCACCCTCTTGAGACTTCCTTTCCCATATTATAAATAGGAACAGAAGACTTTTGAGGACATTAGATTTGGTGCCAGGTGAGACGAGAACAATCATGCAAACAAGAATCATTAAAGAGCACAAAACCCCCTTATGAGAAACTTCTGGTGTTTAATCAGGGTGTGAATACCTGCTAGGAAAAGCAGACAGTTTTTCCACTCGGTCTCCAAAAGTACAAGAGACAACATCTGACAAACTGAGCTTCGACAAGTATAGGTGAGAGGGTAATTATCCACATAGCCACTTATAGTCAAACTCTTTTTTTTGTTTAGGATTACACCAAGAGTGTAACCAAGTATTTTCAAAAAAGTACCTGCTCCAAGGAAGGTTCTAGTGTCAAAAAAATTCTTCTCTAAAGTTTGTCTTACCATGATGCTATTCCACTCTGCATGCAAGTAATTAAACACTTGATATTTTCATTCCACAAAGCAGGTTGACTACTGGAAAGCAAAGCACCAGTCTGTTCCAGTGACCAGGTCAAGCAAGGACTCTCTTTTTAGTATGATCCTTCCTACCCTAGCACCATGAGCTAAAGAATCACTATCAAGGTGTCCTTTCCTGCATTCACCATTTTACCTAGTATTATGACTAAAAATCTTCTGTTATCCAGCTTTACAAACACAACAGAGTTTAGTTTAAACATCAATTTTGCCACAGTTTCCAGCCTCTAAGAAAGAAAAACGAGATTCAAAGCTGCTGAAAAATCATTCACATTTCAAACACGTTTTTTTGCCCTTCCATCAGTCACCCAGCCAAAACATTGTTGGCTTGAACGCAGTTGCTCTGATAGCACTTGCTTGTTTCTAGCATTGCTCCAGCATCAGCTGGCTGAATTTTGCTCTGTGTGGTCTCCATTGTGTAATTTTTAATTGGAGAGGATGTCAAAGAGGTGAGATCACAATTTTTCATGCTCTCAAGCCAGACTCATGCAACCTATCAAATGGCACATCTGCAGTGCAATATTTTGCTTGTTGATAGATCTAAATTGGAACTAATGCACTGCAGAGAGCACAGCCTCAGTCTCAAGTTAACACCTGTTATTGCACATTGTCCGATTTCCACACTGGCTTCACTATCCCATTTACATAATATTCTAACGGGGACATTTCAAGACAAAGTAGAACAGATCACAAGATGCACAAATGTGCTGAATGCACTCAAGCAAAAATTATTCAACCTCTTCACTCCTTCCATAGTCAGCTTCTAATATGATGCCTGTTGTGGTGCCCTTCCCAAGGGGTATGGGTGGGAGGCTCTCCTGTCACTAGCCACAGAAAGAGGGTGAAGAAACAAACCTTCAGTGTTCCCCCTCCCTCCCCAAGGGCAACACTAACTAGAATGAGACATGTACTTAAAATTTGACACTTCCCACATTCCCAAGCAATTCCCAGACTTTAAGGAGCTCTTCCCTAAAAACTGCCTCACTACTGCAAAATACTCAGTAACCGGTGGGTGCAATGGCTGTGCTACATATATTTACATGCAGCTCTAGGTTGGACTTGATGATCTTAAGCTCCTTTTCAATCTTCATGTTTCTATGATTCTATACATTTACAGGACTCTTGTAAGAACAAAGTGTGCAACTATTTTTTCCTTAACGGAGTTACTATAGCCTGGCATCTCTTTCCAAAAATTAGCTCCCCTTACAGATGTTACTATAGTATTCGCTGCCATATCAAGGCACACTTCACAGGCGATGTCACCACCAGAGAAGGCATCATTTGTCACGCAGCAGAACACTGGAGCTAGCTACCAGTTCCAAGCCCTGAGTCCTGCACATTTCTTCAAGAGTACCTATCACCTCCAGAAGACCCCTGCAGACTATGCACTATTGGAGGCTTTGGGAGGAAATCTCCACCTGAGCTCTGTAACACAGCATCTGCACCCAGAAGCTCTGCCTTGGCACCCAGCCCAAACAGCAGCTCTTACCAGCTTTTCCTGAGGCACAGGCCTGCCCCGGGGTTTGCCTAGGGGAATTTCTCAGGCTAGATACCTGATACATGAAGACATGTTTCCCTTCATTACTTTTACAAGGCCTGATCAAAAGGCTGGAGAAGTGCCTGGAAACACTCTGACTTCCTTAGAATCACAGAATAGTTTGGGTTGGAAGAGAGCTTTAAAAGGTCATCGAGTCCAAGCCCTCAAAATTTGGATCCTACATTAGTGACCTATATCAGGTTCCTCTACGTATTTCCTCTCGCCAGGTTAAATAATCATTGTACAATCACTAGCCATGCTCAAATACTTCACATTTCTTCTATCAAGCTTCCTTTATCTTTCTGAGAAGCATTTGCAGCTCAAGTGAATCTTGGCCCTCTGCTTTGTATCATCAACAGTGATGAATCATTTAGCACTAATCCTTAAAGTACGTACACAGAGCAAGTATGTACACATGTGAACCTTCTCCTGATAGGTGAGCGCAGTTTTACAGATAAATTTAATAGCAAACAAGGAAATTCTAGAGGTCTGGATGGCTTGTGCTAGCACTCACTTTATACCACTTCTGGACTCAGATGCATGGGGAAGTAGTTTTTAAACAAAAACACTTTTGTTTTGTTTGCATTGGATATAATTTTTTCTGAAAGCCGGAGCCAGAGTTGACCTTCTGGCATGTTTTTTCTTGTGACTCCTCTGAGATCCCTTGCAGAGTTTTGCCAAGAGCAAAGGTGAAAGTTCAGATATACAGAAAGAAATCAATGTACTTGTGACTTCAGTCAGCCCTGAAGTGTATCCTCAGATTTCTGTTGCACAGAAGCGGAAAAGATTTTTGAGAAGCATCCAGCCTGTAAGACTCTAACTACATTTTTTTTCTGGATCATTTGCCCACAATGAAAAGATTTGGAGAATAAGCAGCAGAAGTGAGGGGAGGGTTAAAAATGTGCTCCAAAATAATCACAACAATACATTTTTCCTTGTCCTAAATTGAAAAATGCCCTCAGCAAAAATTTCAAAGGGGAAATAAAGCATAACCCACATTTTTCCTGGTTCTTACTCTCACAGTATCCTGAACTTCCCCTATATTCCAACATGTTGTTGATGATGTTCCCCTTCTATAAAGGTGTCTGCAGTTCCCTGTGAATTTGCATGCACTGCAGACCACGTCTTAAAGAGCTGAAAGACAGAATTATAGAAGTGAAGCAACAGGGACCAACACGTCAGCCCTGATCACCTCCGCTATGCATATTCATTTTCCATACAGATATCTGGAAAATATTCACATACCAGACTGTAGCCACTATCCTTACTTGCATGGGCCACACACCACTGCACACCTTCCTGACCAGGCACAAACAACAGATGTTGCTGCCCACATTCAAGTTGGGAAGAGCAATACTCTGGCTAGAAAACCACAGCCACTCTGTACAGCAGCGAGGCCTGCTCCCTCTGCACTCTAAGCCAGCATACAAACAGCAAAAGCTCGACATCTCTGAGTTTCTGAGAAAACACAAAGCAGTCATAACATTTAGGTTAATGAGATTAAGATCACTTTGTGTAGCATTTCGAAAGGGAAATCCCATGTCTCTCCACCTTGTTTGCAACATCCTCACCTTGAGAACTGTTAATCACACAAAGAAAAATAAAAACTAGAAAAAAAAATACCTCACACTTCAGTTATCCTTTGGAAAGCTTATAAGTTGTCATGTTAACTGAAATTCATTGAAACCACTAAATCCATTTTACTTCAAAGCCAGCTCTCTATTTGAATGCCCCTACTATTCAAAATGGAAAGGAGAGGCAGTGGCAGGACCTATTTACACCTCTGTTTGAAGGTGAGTCTGTACTATCTGATTTCTAATTCAGATCCATCCATCACGGTCAGGTACACAACATCGGTCCCTCAAACCACACGTTCTCAGCAGTCTGACCACTGTGGTGTTGTCAAACTCTCCCTCCACTCACAAAGGCACCTTATGCTAACTTTAGAGCAGCACTTTCCGAGATCAATGATAATTGACTGATTAAGTATGCCTAATGCTGCCAGAATGTGAGCTGATTGTGTAACGGTGCTAATTACTAACTGCCAGAGCTCATTCCAATTATTAACCTTTATGAATGTCAGTCTTAAAGATAAGAGTTTGTAACACAGTCTACTGCAGCATTTGTAATTGTTTTTGTCACACAGGGTGAGAGGGAACACAGTGACCACCAAGGCTGAGATAAAGGCACCACAAAAAAGAATCACAGAATCACAGAATGGCCTAGGCTGGAGGGGACCTTAGAGATCATCTAGTCCAACCTCCCTGTCATGGGCAGGGACGCCTCTCCACTAGATCAGGCCAAACATGGGGACCGAACGGGGATTGAACCCGCGACCTCCGTGTTGGTCATTATTGTCAGCACCGCACTCAAACCACTGAGCTAACCGGCAAGCGCAAGAAGGATTTTACCTTTGCATCCTGCAAGTGATACAAAGACTTTAACAACATAAAGGTGAAATTTCTGTGCTGAAGAATTCAAGAATCCACTTTTCTATAAAACCTGAGCATGCCACTGCCAAGCATGTTTCAAAAGCTTCCTAGCAGTGGAAGTACCAAATCAATTGCCCATTTTGCCAAGCGAGCATGCTTTCAAAGTGCCATGCCCAGTGACACTCTGGAAACATAGAAACACAAAAGAAAAGTTTGCTGTAGCAGTGCTGTTGCACATCAGGGAAAACTACTATTCTCATGTCTGCACAGTCACAACTCTGATTCTTTTGATATGCTATGCAACAGAGTAGATTTCATGATGAACCACAGTCACCAGGCTGCATGCTCCCTGCTTGGATCAGACATAGCTAAAAACCTAAGCTTTTGGGCAGCTTGCTTAACTTCACTCTCCTCTGTCCCCCAAACAAATCACATGTGCTGTCACTATACAAAAGGAGCACTTCCAAAGAGGAAGTATAGGCTTCTTGTATATCTCCCACCACACAACAGCACAATGTCCCATTACCTAGCCAAACTTGTGCTCATCACCAATAAAATGCTATAAGACAAGATACAAGTTTTTCAGGTGGTGTGACTAACACTCCTCAGCCCCTACATTGGTGCAGACCACCTTCCAAGACTTCAGAGAGGCAGATGACCCACCACAGTCTGCCTTGCCTGTACTCTCCCCGGAAAAAAACCTCAAAGCTCATCTTGCTTTGTTTCCCATGCCTTCTACAAAGTAGAAAATGTGCGCTTGTGGGTGCAAAGTTAAATATGCTGTGTTAACTCTGTATTCCTCATAGACATCCCTTTTACCTTTATTGGTTACAGATAATAGAACCAATGGGATTTTAATCTTCCATGGGACATTTATTCTCTACTCTGCTAGAGGCACACTGAATGATGTACCATGGTCCACTGCTTGCTTTGCAGCTTTAACTACTCCATGGCAATATAACATTATATCTGACACCTTATGTTTTAGCAGATGATCTTACTGCCTTGGTTTTCCTCAGTCAGTAACAGCTGCAAATAACCCAAAGAAAGGACAAGCCCTCCCAGACTCTGGCATTACAGAGACCTGTGTCTGGGGCACCTCACGGTCAACAGCTTGTCTGTCATCCCTGAAGTAATTACACAAGGCTCACAGTTGGATCATACTCTGCTAAGTCCTCAGGGAACTCATACATCCCATGGTGCTTACAGGAGTTGTATGATTCTCTTGCTCCCACAACAGGCCCTGGGATCCATTCCCTCTGTGTGAACTACTTTTCCTCACGTTGTTCCTAACTTCTGCTCTGAACCTGCTGCTTGTTCTTCCCCCTTCAGGACAAATAATCAACAACAGGCTCTCTTCTTAAAACAAATCACTGCTAGAATTTCTAACATTTCAGAGACGGAGATGCAAGAGGACCAATGCAAAGAACATTTCTGTCTCCAGGGAGATGATTATTCCTTGTGGCCCACAAGGCCTGAATCCACATCACACAGAATTACAGAATGTTAAGGGGTTGGAAGGGACCTCAAAAGATCATCTAGTCCAGCCCCTCTGCCAGAGCAGGATCACCTACAGTAGGTCACACAGGAACGCATCCAGGCGGGTTTTGAATGTCTCCAAAGAAGGAGACTCCACAACCTCCCTGGG